>NC_043963.1:55164703-55184703 GCF_902148855.1 Sphaeramia orbicularis
TTCACAGGTTTTGTGAAAGGATAGTTTGTAAATGTAAACATTTTCATGTATTTTTATTTTTTCTGACATTCAAACAGTATTCATGGGTTATTCTGTTCATGACATTCTGTACTTTACGGGTCTGACCCACTTGGCATTGGACTGGTCTGTGTGTGTCCTGAACTAAAATGTCTTCATTGTAATCTTTGCACTTCACAGATCCATCCCAGGGCCGGATCGGACCCTTTGGTGGGCTGGTTGTGGCCCAGGGGCCGTATGTTTGACCCCCCTGACTAACAGGCTGTTAGCGTGTTCTTTTGTTGGCAGCTCCAAGAATAAATCCGGATTCTTTTAGGTCTCATTTTTATAAATTTATTGTTGACTTAATCCGATCACAGACAAAGTATAACTCAGCTGAGGATCCACAGCCCAGGTGGGAAAATGATCCCCAACATTGCAAAACACTTCATGTTTATAATCCTTGTAAACTGGTCTTCAGACTCTGGGCTGACCCCTTGTGGGCTGGATCACAGAAAATGGACTGGTGTCATCTGACTCTAAAGTCAAGCAGATGTAATTCCTCAACTCAATGCAAAACGCCATAATGACCGTGTGTACCTCTTATCTCTTGTTTACGATCGTCTGTGGGCATGTGTATTTAAAAGTCCACCTGAGGTGAAGTCCTGTGATCATTTATCTGTCACTTTAATATGGGACCAAGATGGGACCTATCTAAAAACTTTACGACCGACCAGTGAAACAAAGAAAATCTAGTGACACAAAAGAATCCTGACCAATACTGACATGTGATTAAACCCAAGAATTCAACCATCCGAATGAAAATAATATTTGACTGCCACAGCGAACATTTTGTGAGGTGCCTCTTGGTGCGACCCTGCCTCCAGCTCCGGTCCAGCCCATCTGTTCCGACTCACTCATACTGTTTAACAACATCATTTGTGAAAGTAAAAGCAGTAAGGGCGTTCCTCTGTGCTCATTCCAACTGTCAGTATTTATTAGTTACTACTACAATCACTGGTACATGGCAGATAACGCTCCACTGCTTCCACTGTGTTTATTACAGCTGTCTAATCTGATGATGGCACTACCCAACCTCATTTATTCGCTTCAAAACTGTTTATGGAAATGCAGAAAATTAGCATATTCTTTTTTTTCTTCATGAAATCCACTTTAAGTGCTCTTGACATTTATGGAAACATAGCTGTTGACATTGGATGCGAATGTGAAAAACCCACTTCTGCAAACAGTCTGTGCAGAGGTTACAGAGGGAGGGGGTACACTGTAAAAAAAAACCTGTAATTTAACAGAATTTTCTCTGTTTATTTTACAGATTTTTCCTGTATTTTTAAGATACAGGAAAATATCAATGAAATGACTAAAATAGACTGTGATTTTACATGTCAAATGTAAAATAACACGAAAAAACTGTAACTGTGAATAACCATGACCTTTTCATTTTTTTTTAATAATTTTTTTTTAAAGAAAAGTACAGTTAAACTACATTTGCAAATGTATCATAATTTCAAAAATATTTATTTTTACCTCCGCCAAGGAGGTTATGTTTTTGCCAGGGTTTGTTTGTCTGTCTGTCTGTCTGTCTGTTTGTTTGTTTGTCTGTCTGTCTGTCTGTCTGTCTGTCTGTCTGTCTGTCTGTTTGTTTGTCTGTCCGTTAGTGTGCAACATAACTCAAAAAGTTATGGACAGATTTTGCTGAAATTTTCAGGGTTTGTTGGAAATGGGCCCCCCCGTGGGCCCCCCCACCCCCGATCACCACCAAAATTTAATCATTTCTTCCTTATCCCATTTCCAACAAACCCTGAAAATTTCATCAAAATCTGTCCATAACTTTTTGAGTTATGTTGCACACTAACGGACAGACAAACAAACAGACAGACAAACAAACAAACCCTGGCAAAAACATAACCTCCTTGGCGGAGGTAAAAAAAAAAAAAAAAAGATAAAATTACTGACAGTTAACAGTAACAGAAGTATTAGTTCTGTCAGTTGAACCAGACTTGTTTGTTAATTGACAAATATCTTGTGTAATTACAGGAGGTTTCACAACAAAAATGTTGAATAAATGTATTTCTGTGAATGTATAACATGTATAAGCACTGATAAACTGTCCAAATACAGTTTTTATCAGTGGATTGGACAACTGAGTCTCACTGAAAATTATTTATATATATATATATTTATAGGTAATTTGGTTGTTTTAATACATGTAAATATTCTTTATTAAACATTAAAATGTCAAAAAAATATGCAAAACCTCATGTAAACTTAGGGCAAAAAATTGTATTTTAATTATGGAAAATTACCATATTTTTATGAGATGGTTATTTTCTGTTATTTAACAGTATTTTTTCGGCACCCATGCTGCCAAAATACTATCTTTGTTTTTTTTTTTCTTTTTATGTTTTTTCTTTTTACAGTGTATGGAAATGAAAAGGAACTCCAGTGTGTTTCAGTTACAGACAATCTACAAGTTCTGTTACAGCTAACATCTGAAATATACTAAATACACTTAAGTTACTAAAGATACCAGGGCAGTCTGAGTGAACAGAGGTCCTCCAATCAAACAACTTGTCTCATAATGTTCGGAAAAAAATGGAAAAAGGGGGGAGGAAAAAACCCAGACTGCTCCAAAACTTAATGGCTTCGTCCTTGGCCCATGCCCTACCCTTCAACCACGTTTCATGCAAATTGGTGCCGCAGTTAATCCTACTGACAGACAAACAAAAAAAAAAAAACAGTCACAAAAGCATAACCTCCTCAGTGAAGGTAATAAATCATGTGGCGTCAGGATGAAACATTAAAAAAACAGGACAGAACACAGGGTTTATTCGAACAGACAAAAACACTGGAACACGCGACTAAATAAACAGATTTGATCCTTTGTGTGGAACGCCTGGTCTGAGCGAACGGAGTTTGGATGGGAGACAGACTCAGAAACAGTGTCCCAATACAAAAGGTGTTTATTTACCAAAAGATGTCGCCAAGTTTAAAATAAATAAATAAATAAATAAAAAATACAGTTAACACAGCTTAACTGAAGAAAACTAAACTCATACTAAATCACATCAAATTAACATGATGTGCTCAGCTACACCAGTGAATGTCCTCTCATCTCCACAGCAACCTTCAACTTCAACTGCCATATATATATATATATATATATATATATATATATATATATATATATATATATATATATATATATATATATATATATATGTACTGTATGCTGAGGGCACCAATATGTTTAGGTCAGGGGTGTCATACATGCGGCCCAGGGACCAAAACCGGCCCACCAAAGGTTCCAATCCGGCCCGTGGGATGAATTTAGAAAATGGAAAAATTACACTGAAAATATTAACAGTCAAGGGTGTCAAACTGCATTATGAAAATACTAGTATGTGACCTGTGGGGAACCACAGGTTCTGGATGTGGCAGTTTTTATGCTGGAGAGACTTTTGGGAAAAGATGTTTGTCTGTATTTTATAAGTAGTGACATAAAAATGGTTTGATAAGTCATTAATAAACAGGGACCTACAGAGTGAAAGTGTGAGGGACAGGAAGCACGGGGGGGTGGGATGTTTATAAGACCAGAGTTGTGGGAGTTCTCCATAAGTAATGGACAGCTTTGTGCCCCCCCCCCCCCCCCCCCAAAAAAAAAAAAAAAAAACTTTCATAGATAAAGTATTTATTTCATTAGATTAGTTTGATGGGTACTTTTATTTTGATCTTGGAAAGCACGATTCAACGGTGACTTGTTTGGCGTTCATAAAACATGTGATGTTTGCTGTATTTTGGCAGAATAATAAGGAGACAAATAAGGAGAATGACGACTGTCCAGCCCAACTCCGACAAAACCACTAAAGAACAGGATAAAACCAGGGTGTGGGATGTTTCTCATGTTCTGCTGAAAAGCCTGTTCCGCTCAAACATCACTCAGTTCACTGCAAATCGCTGCTTTTTGCTCAGTTCAGCGGCTCCGAGAAAAACACTTGAGAATGGAATAGGATGCAATGAGCAAAAGGATGGTATTGTTGGCGTTGAATGACAGCTCCAAACAACAGCGTGTATCCAACGGCAGAGCTGGTCAGGAGCCCAGGCAGCGGGAAAAAAGATCAAGACAAATACTGACATTTTCTTTCGACAACAAACAAACCACCCATGAAGGACTGAAGGACGTTTGCACTGCTGCCTGTAAATCCCCCCTGAATCCTTTTCTATTTGATAAAGCAGCATAGACCATATGTTACTGTTTGACCCAACACTGTTTCAAGACACAAGACACGCTGAATCTGCGACTGTTGCATAGCAAATAACGATTCACTTCAGCTAAGCGCTAACGTTGGCAGGCTGAATAAAACTAATGCATGTGGATGTACACCTGAATGCATACATCACCTCCTACTTTTTTATATTTTCAAATTATACATTTACATAAACATGTAGTTATACATAAGGAACCACACAGACACTATATATATATATATATATATATATATATATATATATATACATATATATATATATATATATATATATATATATATATATATATATATATGTGTGTGTGTGTGTGTGTGTGTGTGTATGTATATATAAAACAAATTATGCAACAAACCTATTAAATCCACCAAAAAAGAAGAAAAAAAACCAAACAAACCAAAAAAAAAACCTGACAAATAACAACAAAAAACCCCAAAACAAAACAAAAAAAATAAACAAATAAGATAAGCATCATAGACCATATGTTACAGTTTGACCCAAGACACAAGACACGCTGAATCTGCGACTGTTGCACGGCAAATAACGGTTCACTTCAGCTAAGCGCTAACATTCACAGGCTGAATAAAACTACTGCATGTGGATGTACACCTGAATGCATACATCACCTCCTACTTTTCCACAGAAAACACATGGGTCTGGATCTCTTTGTGGTCCCTGGATGGATCTGGGAGATGTTGGAGGGCCTTCTAAAGCCTAATGCAACCTCTGATGCACTGGAGCTATTGAACGGGCGAGGGGGGCCGGATTGACTTTGATCTGAATTGAGCGACTTTCATGGTCAATTTTCCACGGGCCGTTAGTTCTGTGCATCAACCCACCCCGAGCCTTTTGGCCAGGAGGAAATGAGATTCATTCTGCACTTGAGGATCTACTGTAGTGTGAAGTCCAGATACTCGCTCACACTGTCACATGATATGATATTTTCTCTTCATCATACACGCATTTTTTTTTGGTTTACGGTCTTTTCACCAATAAAGACCCAGTCAGCTTCCAAATGATTTTTTTCTTTATATTTAACTTTTCTTGAATGGTTTATCACCATTTTTTGTCCTATTATCTTCTTTAGTTTTCCTGAGTTTAACCCTTTCATGCACAGTGGTCACTCCAGTGGTCACTCCAGTGGACAGTTCTTCTATGTCTGTTCTCTTGTATATTCATGGGTTTTGTTGTTTCAGTTCCATATCAGCCAACACAGTGGACTCTTATGCATCATCACAAACACTGCAATTCATACAATTACTGTAACTTTGCTGTTCTTGATAAACCTGATCTGCACTAACATGTTTGAGTGTAAATCAATTGCTAATTGTTATTAGACCGTAATTAACAAACAATTTTTATTTTTATTTTTTTTTTGCATATCCTTAAGACCCAGCAATGCATTGTGTCCTCTGTAGGGGACAAAAGTTTGACAGTTTTACTTTTAAAATGCTGTGCATTACAAAGGACATTCCATTAAAAAATCAATAAATAAATTAAAATAATTTTAAAAATGTCTCTGAAAAAACTGTTGCATTATGCAGTTTCCAATCAAGACAATTTTTTTAATGTAAAAAAGCTAAAACTGTCAATTTCCTGGGTCTCAGGAGGATTTTATCTCCATGAAATGAATAATAACTAACGCTAGAGTATGATAAAATGTGAGAAAACAGTAGCAATTTAGCAATTAGCGGCATTAAAAATGTTTTTATTTCATAGTTTTTACACAGTTTATCACTTTATAATGATGATTTTTAAGAAAAAAATAAATGTTTCTTTGCTTCAAAACTTAAATGCATGGTGTCCAGTGAAGGACATTTTTGTAACTCCACGGAAAATAGGTTCATTAAAAAAAAAAAAAAAAAAAAAAAAATCACTTGCATTGTTTTTTTCATGCCTAAAGAGGAACAAAAACACTCAAGAAAAAAATATTGTCTAAGATTCTCATAATTCATGCATGATAGGGTTAATTCACTGATCCACTGATTCACTGCAGATGTTCATAAAAGCTCAGAGTAAAGTTGAGGGTTATTATATAAAAAACAGAGCAAACTGGAGAAAAAGAGACTTTTTCAGCAAAGATCTCATTAACTGAACATATAAACAAGTGTTTATATGCAATATTTCCACTAGGATTTCACACACTTGCACATTCTTTTCTAAATTCCAATTATTTTTGAGCCGATGGTGGATAAGGAATGAGGAAAGGGAGGCTACAGATGTTCCACAGAAGGAGGATCAGTAACCCTTAAAAAGCCTCAACGATTTTAGTCACAAATTCCATTGTTTTTTTTATCATTCTCTGTAGTTATTTATTAATGATTGTATTTGTAGTAAATATTTAAAGTGCATATAAATATTATAGTTTACATAAAAAACGGTTGATTATGTAAATCTGATTGTGCGTGAGGGGACTAAAAAAAAGTGTATGTGAATGGTTTGTATGGATGTTTTGTGTTATTGGAAAAATATACAGAAAAAAGTGTGTTAACAAAGCAAAGGAAGCAGAATTAATTTAATTATTAATTTGTAAAAAGGGGGTGGGAGTCTTTAAGTTACACTTCTTCCCACTCCTTTTTGAGTGTTGAAAAATTTTGTTTGACCATGTTGTACAGTTCCATGTTATCTGATTGTATGTGCTCAAAATAAAAACCACACTAACTATTTTGCATTTTCCAGTAAATATAAGGTATTTTCCTGTATTTAATTCACTGATCATGTACAGGGGTCCTGCGGCGTCTTAAAAAGTCTTAAAAGTCTTAAATTTACAAATCTGCATTTAATACCTTAAAAAGTACACTGAACAAAAATATAAACGCACCACTTTTGTTTTTGCTCCCATTTTTCATGAGCTGACCTCAAAGATCTAAAACTTTTTCTATGTACACAAAAGGCCTATTTCTCTCAAATATTGTTCATAAATTTGTCTAAATCTGTGTTAGTGAGCACTTCTCCTTAGTCCTTTGCTGAGATAATCCATCCACCTCACAGGTGTGGCAGATCCAGATGCTGATTAGACAGCAGGATTATTGCACAGGTGTGCCTTAGGCTGGCCACAATAAAAGGCCACTCTAAAATGTGCACTTTTACTGTATTGGGTGGTCCAGGGGGGTCAGAAAACCAGTCAGTATTTGGTGTGACCACCATTTTCCTCACACAGTCTTCTTCATGAATTCTCTGAAACAGCTTTGGAGATGGCTTATGGTAGAGAAATGAACATTCAATTCACAGGCAAAAGCTCTGCTGGAGATTCCTGAAGTCAGCATGACTAGTGCATATTCCCTCAAAACTTGTGACATCTGTGGTATTGTGCTGTGTGATAAAACTGCACATTTTGGAGTGGCCTTTTATTGTGGCCAGCCTAAGGCACACCTGTGCAAAAGTCCTGCTGTCTAATCAGCATCTTGATCTGCCACACCTGTGAGGTGGATGGATTATCTCAGCAAAGAACAAGTGTTCACTAACACAAATTTAAACAGATTTGTGAACAATATTTGA
Source organism: Sphaeramia orbicularis (assembly GCF_902148855.1). Taxonomy (NCBI): domain Eukaryota; kingdom Metazoa; phylum Chordata; class Actinopteri; order Kurtiformes; family Apogonidae; genus Sphaeramia; species Sphaeramia orbicularis. The sequence goes on from NC_043963.1 coordinate 55,172,483, forward strand.
GAGAAATAAACCTTGTGTGTACACAGAAAAAGTTTTAGATCTTTCAGTTCAGCTCATGAAAAATGGGAGCAAAAACAAAAGTGGTGCGTTTATATTTTTGTTCAGTGTATTTAAAAGGTATTACATTTGATTTGGTTCGTCTGAAGTGATGTTACCATAAATGTGTTCAAATGTGTTTAAATGTGTCTGTAAAGCTGCAAAGAAAGTAATGTTAATGTTAGTCTACTCAGTTCCACCTGATCCAACCTGAAAATTCTTAAATTATAAAAGGGAAGTGGACTCTGTGTGTGTGTGTGTGTGCGTAGGTGTGTGTGTGTGTGTGTCTCAGGCATCACACTAAATCCATCCACAGCTGACTGCTGCAGTTTGTCACACTTATGTATTTTTGGTCATGGAACAGACTAATGACAAAGGCAAGTTGATAGGACCAATATCCATCCATCCATTATCCACCACTTATCCGGGGCCGGGTCGCGGGGGTAACAGTCTAACCAGGGATGCCCAGACTTCCCTCTCCCCAGACACCTCCTCCAGCTCTTCCGGGGGGACCCCGAGGCGTTCCCAGGCCAGCCGAGAGACATAGTCTCTCCAACGTGTCCTGGGTCTTCCCCGAGGTCTCCTCCCGGAGATGGAGGAAGCAGAGGTTGAGGTCTCAGAGGTGGACTCGTTCATCACCCAAGCTGAAGTCACCGAGGTGGTTGGCAAGCTCCTCGGTGGCAGGGCACTGGGGGTGGATGAGATTCGCCCTGAGTACCTTAAGTCTCTGCATGTGCAGGGACTGTCTTGGTTGACACGTCTCTGTAACATCGCGTGGCAGTCGGGGACAGTACCTCTGGATTGGCAGACCGGGGTGGTGGTTCCCCTTTTTAAGAAAGGGGACCGGAGGATGTGCTCCAACTACAGGGGGTCACACTCCTCAGCCTCCCGGGGAAAGTCTATTCCAAGGTACTGGAGAGGAGGATCCGACCGATAGTCGAACCTCGGATCCAGGAGGAACAATGCGGTTTTCGTCCCGGTCACGGAACGCTGGACCAGCTCTATACTCTCCATCGGGTGCTCGAGGGTTCATGGGAGTTCGCCCAACCAGTCCACATGTGTTTTGTGGATCTGGAGAAGGCGTTCGACCGTGTCCCTCGTGGTATCCTGTGGGGGGTGCTTCGGGAGTATGGGGTCCGGGGCCCTTTGCTAAGGGCAGCCCGGTCCTTGTATGACCGAAGCAGGAGCCTGGTTCGCATTGCCGGCAGTAAGTCAGACCTGTTCCAGGTGCACGTTGGTCTCTGGCAGGGCTGCCCTTTGTCACCGGTTCTGTTCATGATTTTTATGGACAGAATTTCTAGGCGCAGCCAGGGGCCGGAGGGGGTCCGGTTTGGGGACCACAGGATTTCATCTCTGCTTTTTGCAGATGACGTTGTCCTGTTGGCCTCATGGAACCTGGACCTTCAGCGTGCACTGGGGCGGTTTGGAGCCGAGTGTGAAGCGAGCGGGATGAGGATCAGCACCTCCAAATCCAAGGCCATGGTTCTCGACCGGAAAAAGGTGGTCTGCCCTCTCCGGGTCGGTGGGGAGTCTTTGCCCCAAGTGGAGGAGTTTAAGTATCTTGGGGTCTTGTTCACGATTGAGGGAAGGATGGAGCGTGAGATTGACAGACGGATCGGTGCAGCGTCTGCAGTGATGCAGTCGCTGTACCGGTCAGTTGTGGTTCAGAAGGAGCTAAGCCGAGAGGCGAAGCTCTCGATTTACCGGTCAATCTACGTTCCTACCCTCACCTGTGGTCATGAGCTTTGGGTCAGGACCGAAAGGACAAGATCCCGGATACAAGCGGTCGAAATGAGTTTCCTCCGCAGGGTGTCTGGGCGCACCCTTAGGGATAGGGGGAGGAGCTCAGTCACCAGGGAGGAGCTCGGAGCAGAGCCGCTGCTCCTCCGCGTCGAGAGGGGCCAGCTGAGGTGGATCGGGCATCTGTTTCGGATGCCTCCTGGACGCCTCCCTGGGGAGGTGTTCCGGGCATGTCCCACTGGGAGGAGACCTCGGGGAAGACCCAGGACACGTTAGGACCAATATTTTAGGAGATATTCATCATTTTAGAATACAATAGCCTTCCTTGCCCAGAATCATACAATCATCATTGAAGTGGGTTACCTAGCAACAGATAAACAACAGGACCATGTTGCCATGGTGTCACATTTGATGTGCAGAAACAGACATGTCAGCTGAGAGGTTATAATTACAACCCAGAAGGTGAAACATATTTACTAAGGACAGCGGAGTCAAAGAGTATAATTCAAAAGAACATATTTTATTATATGTGATTTATTTTTGTTTCATTCTTCCTTGATTCACTTCTTTTGTTGAAAACAAGCTGCTTTTAATTGAGCAGAATCCAAACCCCTTCTAAACCCTGTGCCCAGAGTAACAAAAGAACAGACCAGAGTGGACCAGCAAACTAAACTTAAGGACAATGCGCTGGACAGGCCAACCCTATACAGGGCCATAGAAACTGCCACCCAGACAGCAAAATCATTATGGCTTAAATCTGGTCCAAAACTGGCATGCCATTTTGGCAAAGTTCTGGGCGGATGTATGGGCCCTAAATGGCCCAAAATAGGCAAGCCGAAATCAAACCAGAAGGAAGCCAAAATTCACCCAAAATTAATTGCGGACTTCCAAAATTTAGCCATAATTGTCCCAGAAAAGCCGCAAATCCCCATAATCCAGCCAAAAAGGAGCCAAAACTGACCCAAAGAGAGGCCAAAATTCACCCAAATGTGTGTTGATCATGGTTTTAAAATGAAGTGGGTTTTCTTCTGGGTAGAAATTCCTGCTCCTTGTGCAGTGTTTTGGCTTTACAGAAATCTGCCAAAACACAACCAAAACACATCCATATATGGAATCAGATGTTGCCGCTCTTTAGTCAGTCTTCTGTCTTGCCATAAACATGTGATACCATCCCTATACTTGATCCTGCTGTTTGCCCAGTCTTTGGTTCACCACACATATGCCAGAACTCAGACATGTACTGCTGGTACCTCCAAATCTGTTATGGAGAACCTTAGTCAGACCACAGTTAAGACTAAAGGTTTTCAGAACTCCAAAAGAAAGACAAAAATGCCAAATGTATGCCATAATACTGCAGAAATATTTGCTATCTGGGTAGTGCACTGCTACCCTATCAAAAAGTCAAACCACAAAAGAAGTTGTAACGAAAGAAAAGCGAAAAGAGGAAAGCTAACAAAAGGCTAACAAAGCCCCGCTGGTGTGCAGAAACTTGCATGGAGTGGATGAGCGCCTCAACGTGCGCGCTCTGGACGCCGGCATCGCTGAAGGAGGAGAGAGAGAGAGCAAGAGCCCAGCGCCGGTCTAATTTATAGGCTTTGTGCTGGTGGGAAAACCAATTGGCCACCTATTAAGAAAACACACTAAATATGTAGTATTTTACAAAAATGTTATCAAGGCAAAAAATAACAGAGAGAGCAATAGTCACCCAAAAGTGTTAAGTAAGAACTGTGACAAAAAAAACACAAAAGACAAAAGGGGAAAAATAAAGGTGCGTCAGATCATAACAGTTATTCAACTGAAAATAGCGGTGGCATTTACCAAGAAAGGAAAGAAAGGAATGAAGTGGCTCAGAGGATCTAGAGCAGGGCTGTCAAACTCATTCTGGTTCAGTTCCATATTCAGCCCAATTTGATCTGCAGTAAATGCACTAAATGCTTAGTTTTAGAATTAGTTTTTTTTATATCTTTTATCTTTTTTGCCGTCGTATTCAAATAAATCCCAGACAGGACTCTGCTGCTTTCTCCCAACTTTAGTCTCCATGTTTCCAGGTAGAGTGGGGACCAGAAGACGACTGAACGACTGTCACGTGTCGTATGGTGCCAGCAGATAAAAGTACTTGAGCGAAAAAAGTCGATTCCATATCAATCCGATATTGACAAAGACGAAAACGAGGGAATTTTATCCAGAGTTTTTATCCGTTTTAGTTAGTTTTGCAAACACACAATACAGTTTCAGTTAGTTATCATTTTTTCTTTTAATTCTAGTTTTTATTTATTTCAGTTAACGAAAATGTTTTTTCAATTCTAGTTTTCGTCATTTTGTTAGTTTTCGTTAACAATAATAACCTTGATGTATATGTGTAAATGATAAACTGAGGCAGAATAGTGTTAAAATTACACTTATTTTTTTCAGTTTGTTCATGTTATTCACATCTTTTGAAAGGATAGTTTGTAGATATAAACCTTTTCATCATGTAAATTTACTTTTTTTTTCCACTCTAAAACATAGACAAAAGTTTGATGTTGACATTATTTATATATTATTCTGTTATTATTTTACTGTTCCAGTCCACTGCAGATCAAATTTAGCTGAATGTGGAACTGAACTAAAATGAGTTTGACAGCCCTGGTCTAGAGGCTGGAAGCAGGATCTAGGTGGAGCCGCCCAGCTGGAATTCTTTTTTAGACGGGGAACGAACACCTGGAGACTGATAAAAACTGATCTTAACGGAACTTAACAGTAGAAGACACCTAAAAGTTACAAAGTAAGGGGAAGGGCTTGGGGCGGAGATACCACCAAGCCCAAATGGTATAAAAGCTGAAGACCGGAGGACATTCCTCAGAGCTAGCCCCGGGGTTTCTCTCAGACTTCTACAAATAAACTTCTATAAATAAACACCTGTTTGGCTCTGAAGACTGGCTGCCTCAACTCTTCCTTGACTCCACGAGTGAGTTCATAGTATTTTGTAGGGCTGAAAGACATATCGTTACCGTATCTATATCTAGATATGAACATTCAAGATATTAATATCGAAAAAGCAACGATATAAACGATATAGATTTCCCCTGCGCTCACTCTGCATGTACAGCTCTGGAAGTCACAAGAAATTTCATTTTTACGATTGCCCTTGAATGCACCGCTAAGGCCAGCCAACCACAAACCTTATGTTGATGACTGGCAGTGAGTTCTTATAAATAAAACCGCACTTTCCACATTCTTTTGTATTATGATGTTTGTATTTTTCTGAAAAATGCTTGGTTTTCACCGAACCCGTAGTCATGTCACATCAGATCGATATCAGGATATCTGGCATGAATATTGAGATATGAAATTTTGTCCATATCATTCAGCCCTAGTATTTTGTAGGACTTAGATTAAATTAATACCAAGTTTACTTAGAACCTAGACAGTATTGATCAAAGTTAAAATTTTGACAGGAAGATCCACGTCAATGGAGTAAAAAAATAAACTTTTCTAAGGTCTAGGAGTCACAAGTATGACTGTGAAATGGGCATTCAATTCTGTCCTAAATAGTCTGAACCAGGGAAGTGCAAATTATGGCTTTTTAAAATTAAATAATTGCCTATACTGGGAACATCATGAGGCAACACTATTTTCACATGCATGGGTCTTAGGAGGTTACAAAAAAATTAAAAAGTCTTTAAGTTGCAGAAACTTGTTGGAACTCTGATGTAGAGGTTCATAAAAGCTTAGAGTAAATTATCAGATCAAATGAAACAGTGTCTTTTTCAGTCCAGTCTGTCATTAACTGAACAGAAACCCAGTGTGTCCATCCACTGGCATTGATCCAACTCCATGGGGTTTTCTGGGGAATCAGTGTTGGAGAAGATGACTGTGTTTCCATGGTAACTACAGAGCCTCTGAATGTCCAAATGGGTCATATCTGAAGACTATGAAAAAATGAAGAACTGTATTTGACACCAATTACTGACATGGATCGATAGGATTGGTGGATCAACAGGTATTAAACCAGGGGTGTCAAACATGTGGCCCGGGGGCCAAAACCGGCCCACAAAAGGGTCCAATCTGGTCTGCAGGATGAATGAGTGAAATACAAAAATTACACAGAAGATATTCACAATCAAGGATGTTAAAATAATTTTGGTCAATTCGATCCAAAGTGGGTCAGACCAGTAAAACACTATCATAATAAACTATAAATAATGAAAACCACAAATGTTTGTCTTTGTTTTAGTGTAAAAAAAAAAAAAAAAAAGAAAAGAAAAAGTAAAATTACACATTTTACACATTACAGATTTTTACATTGACAGACCAGCCTTTTATAAAAAATGTGGACAACCTGAAATGTCTCCAGGGAATTAAGTGGAATTTCACTAATATTCTGCCTGTTATTAAATGTTTTGTGTATTTGTAGATCCACTGGGATCTGTAAGTTATAATGAACATGTAAAAATGAGAAGCTGAGGCCAAATAATGGCATAAATTGTTAAACTGCACTTTTTTTCTTATATTAAATTTCATTTTTTTCATAGTTGTTCATGTTTTTCACATTTTTTAAAGGATAGTTTGTAGACGTAAACACTTTGACATTAGAATTTTACTTTTTTCACTCTAAAAGACAGAACTTAGACGTGCAGATTTTGGAATTGATCCTATTTATATATTATATTCTGTTATTATTTTAATGATCCGGCCCATTTCAGGTCATATTGGGCTGTACAGTATGTGGCCCCTGAACTAACATGAGTTTGACAGCCCTGTATTAAACAGTTTAGATCAGTAGATGTTTTGGTTCACAGTGGATGTTTGGGTCTGTAAGGGTGAAGGAGGACTTAAATTCTACACAAACTATTGTCAATGATTTATTTCTAGTGCCTCATGCAACTGCAGAAATAATTTAACCACTGAAAGAGCGAAAATCCACAAATTTCACAAAGAGAATGCTCCAGTTAGCCTCTTACCACCAACTAGTGATCCATTTTATTAGGCTTATGTTTCTGTGTTGTGTTTGAGCCACATCATAAACACAGAAACTAGAAGATCACTCTCAAATGAAATATAATCCATGCATTTTGGTCTTACACTTCCTCTCTTATATGGTTGTATGACCAGCGTGGATTTTGACAGGTTGAATTAATGGCAACAGGAATCCAATTTTCTCATGAAGGAAGTAAAATATATATTAAGAGTATCTGATGGTGAGAAATGATTGAGAAGTATTTAACACTGAAAGGGTAGAAAATCCAAAGGTCATGTTGAAGGGCTGCTGTATTGAATTTCTACAGAAAATCACTCCTGGTCTGATAATTACTTCCAAAGCTGTACGTGTTTAAATGGAGTTTCTGAAAACATGTAAATAGTGCTCAGTACTGAGAAGAGTAAATGTATGGTGTTAGGATCACGACATGCTCTAAAAGACTCCCCTGTCCCGAATTTGTCTGGAGCAAAAACTATGACATGATAGTATGTTGACCTGGAACACTCATATAAACCTCATATTCAAGAAAATGGGCAGAAGAAGCATTGGTGCTTTTACACAGTGTAGAACACAGGTGTCAAACATGCGGCCCGTGGGCCAAAACCAAAGGGTCCAATCCAGCCCACGACAGGATTTTATGGCAGTGGTGGGCCGTCAGGGCCTGCAAGGCCTTCTCTACTGGCCTAAAAATATATCTGAATCACAGACTGATGTTAATTCTATTTTGTCCATGAATACTTCTTCAATAATTCCAAATGCTCTGTCTGCTTCCGTTCATAGCTGTTCCTCTGGTTGTGCTGCTTCCACACATGGATTTTCATATTAAAGCATTTAACCAATCACATTTCAGCCATCATCTGTTGCCAGGCAGGGTGGAGGCCTTCACAGTCAGTTCTGCAGGCCCTCTGTAGCAAAGCATAAGTCTGAATGACGCTGTTGCTTCAACCAATCAGATTTTGAGTTGGCGACACCAGAGCCCTCTGGCAAGCGTACAGTGACATCAGCATATTCACACCCTGTGATTGGATAGTCAGAGAGTGGATTAGCCAAAGCTAGCAAACTGCATCTGTAGTGAGCTGCATGAACAGAAATGAAGTTGTGCTGGTTTAACAGCTGTTTAGTCCAAACACAACGGCTGAAGGAGGAGAAGAAATGGATTTGGATGCAGATTTATTGTCAGTCATTTTCAAAACGGACTTTTCCAGAAAAGCTGGACATCGTTAAGAAAGGTCGGACAATTCTGAAGCTAGCAAGACGGTCACAACCAGGAAAAGGATTTGTCCGTCACTTTCACTGCACTAACTACGACCGGTACCTGGTACCTGCACAGATAATCTGTCCAGCAGAGGAGTTGAACTCTTTTTGAGGAAAGAAAGGAGGATGGATTTTGTGTACAAATAATTAGAATTTTTGGTGAGTAAAATGTTGCTGTTTTCCTAAATACTACTGCGAGTTAATGAGGTTATTACTGATGCTTCTTTGAGCCTCAGTCACAAAGCTTCGTGCAAACAATGGGTTCGTATGAATCTCCCGGTTCATATGAGTTCTGGAGTTCGTAGACATTCGTGGAGGCAGCAGTAGTTTCTTACAGCCGTCTTATGAAGTCGGTACAGCTGCCGTTCAAAACGCAGGAACATCTTGAGGCCGCCGTGAGAAAATGACGTGATTTTGAGTTATCTCTGCAGATTTGTTTCAAGTTAATTTTTCTGTTAATAAAAGACTTTATTTTTTATATGTTCTGCACCGTGCGTGTGAGACCAGTCATTCACTCCGTCTGGACAGTTTGTGTTTGTATATATAATGGTCCATAAATCGTTCGCACAGTGTTCGTAGCCGTTCGTAACGACATTTGTGACTGAGGCTTCATGTGTGTCAGCTGTAGCTGCAGCAGAAGCAGACTGTGCACCCTGAGTAAAGGCATTTATTGTGGCTACACCAGTTATCTATCTGCAATGTAACGGCTCTTTATACTGCATTTCTGCTTAATGAGATGTTTTTTATAACCACAAAATAGTTATTGAGGGGTGGATTGATTCAGACGGAGCACTACTGAAGGCCTAGGTGTGAAATGCACAGTCCGCCACTGTTTTATGGACTGCAGAAAGTACTCTGAAGACATTAACAGTCAAGGGTGCTGACCTGGTTTTAGCCCAGTGTGATCTAAAGTCTAATAACCCTGACAATAAAATGTGAACAACCTGAAAATTAAGTACTATTTGAACAATATTCTGTCTATTACTAAATGTTTTGTGCATTTGTAGATCCAATTTGTAAGTTGTGTTAATAAGTTGACACATAATATTGTAGACATTCTTCTTTTAGTTAAACTTTCCAGACTTCAAAATTTCAACAATATTATGTTTGTGTAACATTGTGTGTAATGCACATGTACAAGTGATAAGTTGAGGCATAATATCGTTAAAATTTAGCTCATTTTTCTTAAGAAATTTTTTTTTTTTTCTGATTATTCACATCTTTTTTGTGAAAGGGTAGTTTGCAAATGTAAATATTTTCATTATTTAATGTTTTTTAATGCACTAAAAAGGAAGAGAAAAACTTGGAGTTGTCATTATTTATAGGTTTTTATGTTATTTTATGGTTTGGCCTGCTGGAGATCGAATTGGGCTGAATGTGGAACCTGAACTAAAATGAGTTTGACAGCCCTAATGTAGAAATTGCATACCATATCAAATAAGGAAAACACCAGTGGAATCATTAGGTCTGTCCCATTTAGATTATTGTTCAATCGTTTAGTCAAATACATCAGAAACTTCAATTGTTATTAGACTGTAATTAACAGTTTTCTTTATCAGAAAGGTTTTTTTTTTGCATATTATTTGCATGAATTTAGTAATAACTAGTATTAGAGTATGTTAAAATGTGAGAAAACATCAGATTAGCTGCATGAAAAATGTTTTTATCTCATAGTTTTCATACAGTATATCATTTTCTGATGACAGGTTTTTTAAATGCATGTTTTGTTTTGTTTTTTGCTTCACCATCCCATACACTACAATTCTTATCATTACTGTAACTTTGCTGTTCTTGATAAACCTGATCTGCACTAACATGTTTTAGTGTAAATAAAATGCTGATTGTTATTAGACTGTAATGAACAGGTTTCTTAACCCTGTAAAACCTGAACCCTTAAATCACTGACAGAAAATTCCAGTTCTTTCTTCCAGAAATTCAAGCAGTTGTTTTTTCTAAAAGGTTAAGAATTTTCATATTTACCCAAGAATAACTGTCTGAGCTACTGCACATCCTGTAGTGACGTCATCTGGATGGTCGGTTCTTTATTGCTTGTTGTGGAGCTGTTTTTGTTTTTATTTTTGTTTCTTGGGTTTTATTTTATTTATTCATTCTTTTTTTTTTTGCTGTTGGTGTTGGTACTATTACTGTTATTGTAATTGTTTTGCATTGTGTGCTTGCTGTTGAATTTTGTTTTTCGTGTGTGTAGCCTACATGTTGTTTGTGGAGACAGCTGTGGGAAATTGTGGTGCTTTGTTTTCATGTTGTTAATGACCCCAGGAAGTGGAGCTGCTGTGGTGAGCAGCAGCTAATGGGGATCAAACTAATAAACTAATAAACTGAACTGTGTGGTTCTGAATGATCCAGTTACAACACACAACAATGTGTTGGTAAATGACACTGGTCTGTCCTGGAGCTATCAGGTACTTTTGTGGGAGGATGTTTTGTATTCCTAAAGGCTCAACTAAAACATAAATGAGCTCTTCCTGGTTCCTTTAGACCCGGCCTGTCAAACTCATTTTGGTTCAGTTCCATATTCAGCCCAGTTTGATCTGCAGTGGGCCAGACCAGTAAAATAATGACTTAATAACCTAAAAATAATGACAAATCCAAGTTTTTCTTTTTGTTTCAGCACAAAAAAACCCCAATTAAATTATGAAAATATTTACATTTTTAAAAAAAGATGTGAAATAACCTGAAAAAAACGAAATTTAATTTGAAAAATTAGTGTGATTTTAACAATATTCTGCCTCAACTTCTTATTTCTACGTGTACATTTACACACAGTGTTCCATAAACACTTGGGAACAGGCAGAATATTGTTAAAATTTTGGAGTTTGGAACTAAAATTTGAACAATTTCTCCAATATTCCATCTGTTAATATGAACACAACAAAAGAAAGTTTTACTGTACTGTACCCGATCCAAGGTTAAGCCTATAAAACCGTTTGTGTCATATTTGCTGGGCCTGGTAGCATACATGCATATGGGGCTATCAGAGCAGATGTCCTGAGTCCACTGGGACCTGGAGACATAGGCCCCTGTAGTTCGTGATGTGATGTCTCCAGATCAGTTTCTGAAATTGCTGGAAGTGATTCACTTTCAGGATAAGCTGTGTGTCTGATGATGTGAAGAAAGATAAAGTGTGGAAGCTCAGGGCATGGTTACAAAATCTGCAAAAACAGTTTCTCTGCAGAACTCCTGAAGGATAATTACAGAATAATTACAGTCTTGCTCTGAGCTGCTCTAAAATGTCACAGTAACCTCGTGTTTTGCTACTGAAGCTTGTCTCCCAGTGTAAACTCATGCACGCCGCTGCTGATGAGTTCAGGGTCAGTTCTGCTCACTGAGGAAGATGTTGTGGCCACAGAAGCTAGGACCTTCCATTCCAATAGATACACCAGTCATGACACTTTGCGTAGCACATCCCAGCAACAAGACGTGGACGGACAGTTGGCAAGTCATGTCAACAGGTGAGGTCCAATCAGAAGACGGAGTCAGATGACGTTGCGAAGTCCGACCCATTGCTCGGGGTGGAGACGCTTAAGATAATAACTGTTAACCACACCCGGAATTCAGGGCTCTTTGACTTAAGTTTCTGCAGAAGTTCTTGTCCGGGGAGACCAGCGCTGGCTTTTACTACCACCGCCAAGGAGGTCCTGTTTCTGCCGGCGTCTGTCTGTCTGTCTGTCTGTCTGTCTGTCTGTCTGTCTGTCTGTCTGTCTGTCTGTCTGTCTGTCTGTGTGCAAGATAACTCAAAAAGTTATGGATGGATTTGGATGAAAATTTCAGGAAGTGTTGACACTGGCACAAGGAACAAATGATGAAATATTGGTGGTGGGGGGGCCATGGGAGTCCACTGATCTGCCTTGATGGAGGTCTGCGCTCTCCGAGTGCTTCTCGTGTTTCACATGTGATCAAAATAAATCCTTAAACTGAGACCAAGTGTGTCCTGTACTCGTCTTTGGAGCTTCCAATCAACGAACACAAAAAATCCTTACAATGCCACAGGATTGATAACATTACGGCGCCATTCAAGAGAAATTAAAAGGCTGTAAAAAAGAAAGTATGTTGAAAAAACACTGCCTGAAATATTCTATATTTACCTCCGCCAAGGAGGTCCTGTTTTTGCCGGCGTTGCTTTGTCTGTCTGTCTGTCTGTCTGTCTGTCTGTCTGTGTGTCTGTCTGTGTCTGTGTGTCTGTGTGTCTGTGTGTCTGTGTGTCTGTGTCTGT
>NC_043963.1:55187203-55362203 GCF_902148855.1 Sphaeramia orbicularis
ATCCCATCCCACCCTCCCCCTTCCTGGTACATATCAAAAAGAACATTGAAACAAACAAGGCATACATAGGTAGCAAGGTTATTATCGTTAACGAAAACTAACGAAATGACGAAAACTAGAATTGTAAAAACATTTTCGTTAACTGAAATAAATAAAAACTGTAACTGAAAGAAAAAATTGATAACTAACTGAAACTGTATTGTGTGTTTACAAAACTAACTAAAACGGATACAAGTTATGGATAAAATTCCCTTCGTTTTCGTCTTTGTCAATGTCGGATTGATACGAAATCGATTTATTTCCCTCGAATATTTTTCTCTGCTGACACCATATGATATTTAAGGGTCCGTCACTTGTGTTCACTTGTGGTTTCCAGTCGTCTTCTGGTCCCCACTCTACCTGGAAACATGGAGACTAAAGCAGCAGAGTCCTGTCTGGGATTGATTTGAATACAACCACAGAGAAGAAGAGAAAAGAGACGACTAAACTAAAATTAATACTAAAACTGAACTAATACTAAGCATTTAGAAAAAATGAAAACTAATAAAATCTATCAAACCTGCTCTAAAAACTAATTAAAACTGAATTAGAGAGAAAAAAAAGTCAAAACTAAATAAAACTAAACCAGAATGAAAAATCCAAAAGTATTAGAACCTTGATAATTAATGTTTAAACAAAAAATGTAAAAAAAAAAAAAAAAAAAAAAAAAAAAAAAAAAGAATAAAATACTTTATAAAGTGACCTTAGTATATAATGTTATGTTAATTTATCCAATCAGCAGCTCAGTCTGGTGTCAGTGTAATTTGTGTGCCATTAATTAGGGCAAAAAATGGGTTCCAGATCTTGTTAAACTTTCCTGATTGTCCACAGGTCGACAGCCTAATTTTTTCAAGTCTTAAAAAAATGTGTGGGAGGTGGAATACATTTCCATCTTAATAGAATTAACCTTTAGGGAAGAAGGGTGGAAAAGGCTGTGGTGTGTTTTTCAACCTTGGGGTCGGGACCCCACGTGGGGACACCTGGAATTCAAATGGGGTCACCTGAAATTTTTAGTAATTGATAAAAATAAAAATAAAAAGTTCCTAATAAAAAATATATGGTGAGTTGACAGAGACAAACACAAAACATAAAAGACAAACTGTAGTTGTGAAACTGCAGCACTGTGGTTCTGTTTGTGTCAAATGTTCACTGTGGTCAGTTTCAGATGCTGCAGCTCTTTCATAATTCATAGTTTCAGTTCTTGTTTGTTCAGTATTAATTGTCCTCCTTGTAAATCCCAGCTGGACTGACTGGACAGATCCTGAGCCTTTGTGCAGTAATCTACACCTGGATTTACTGCCTCTGTCCACAATAATAGACATTATACAGAATAAATGTCCTCTAAAATTAATGTTTATTTACAACATAGTATAGAAAACTATTACATGATCAAAAACAAATTCATTATAGCAAAAAAAATGTCTGGAGTCACCAGAAATTTGTGATGTTAAAATGGGGTCACGAGCCAAAAAAGGTTGGAACCACTGGGGTATGGTGTGTTTTTGAGAGGAGGAGGAGAACCTGAGTGGGGGCAGCGGAACCCAAAGATAGCTCTGATCGGACTTGGTGGAACCAGTCCACCTGTGATTGAAGATAAAATGGAAAAAATGTCCTGCCAATATTTAGACAAATGTGGGCATTCCCAAAACATATGCATAGAATTAGTGGGGCTTTGATGACAGTGATCACAAGATGGTGACACATTCTTCAACATTTTTGCCAGATGTTCTTTTTTTACAGTGAGCACGATGTAGAACTGAACATTGAATACTAGAAAAGCACTTGGAGAGCGCAGACCTCTGCCAAGACACATCAGTGCCCCCCACCCCACCCCATCACCACCAAAATTTAATAATTTCTTCCTTGTGCCAGTATCAACATTTCCTGAAAATTTTCATCCAAATCTGTCCTTAACTTTTTGAGTCATCTTGCACAGACAGACAGACAGAAACACTGTAAAAAAATTCTGTAATTTAACAGAATTTTCACTGTTTATTTTTGCAGATGTTTCCTGTATTTTGAAGATAAAGGAAAATATCAATGAAATGACGAAAACAGACTGTGATTTTACATGTCAAATTTAAAATAACATGAAAAAACTGTAACCGCGAATAAACATAAAATTTTCATTTTTTAAAAGAATTTTTTTTCTTTTTTCACAGAAAAATACAGTTAAAATACATTTGCAAATGTATCATAATTTCACAAATATTTATTTTCTTTTCATGAGATTAAACTGTTGATTTAAAGTTTAATCCTGTAAAAAAAAAAAAAAACAAGATCAAATTACTGACAATTAACCTTAAAAGAAGTATTTGTTCTGTCAGTTGAACCAGACTTGTTTGTTAATTGACAAATATCTTGTGTAATTACAGGAGGTTTCACAACAAAAATGTTGAATAAAATGAATAAATTTTTGTGAATGTATAACATGTATAAGCACTGATAAACTGTCCAAATACAGTTTTTATCAGTGGATTGGACAACTGAGTCTCACTGAAAATTATTTATATATGTATTTATAGGGAATTGGATTGTTTTAATACATGTAAATATTCTTTATTAAATATTAAAATGTAAAAAAAAATGCAAAATCTCATGTAAAGTTAGGGCAAAAAACTGTATTTCAATTATGGAAAATTACCGTATTTTTATGAGATGGTTATTCTCCGTTATTTAACAGTATTTTTTTTGTCGCTCCTGCTGCTGGAATAATACTGTTTTTTTAAGGGTTTTTATGTTTTTTATTTTTTACAGTGCAGACAGACAGACAAACCAACGCCGGCAAAAACATAACCTCCTTGGCGGAAGTAAAAAACAGTGTTTAGAAGAAATGGAGGATTTGTGAACCCTGCGTAGAGCCTCATCCCAAATATTTTCTGAGATCTCTGTTCCTAAGCTAGCTTCCCTGGTTCTATAAGCTTCCAAGGAGTCTGATCTGAGTTTACAGACAGTACAGCTCCTTTAAAAGATGACAACAGTCCTTTGAGCGGCCGTGGCTCACAAGGTAGAGCGGGTCGTCCAATAACTGAAGGGTAGGGATGGGAATCGAGAACCGGCTCTTTTTGAGAACCGGATCCCAGTAGCTCGGTTCCTTGGAATCGTTTGCCTGCCTGCTCAACAATTCTGTTTATCGATCCTGCCTTCGTTGCGCATGCGCGATGACATCACGCTGCATTGTTTTGGTCAGAATGAAGACAACATGGAGTTAAGGCAGAAACGAACTAAACAGACCACACCAGGTCCAAACAGTCCACACCAGGTCCAAACAGTCCACACCAGGTCCAAACAGACCACACCAGGTCCAAACAGTCCACACCAGGTCCAAACAGACCACACCAGGTCCAAACAGTCCACACCAGGTCCAAACAGACCACACCAGGTCCAAACAGACCACACCAGGTCCAAACAGTCCACACCAGGTCCAAACAGTCCACACCAGGTCCAAACAGTCCACACCAGGTCCAAACAGTCCACACCAGGTCTAAACAGACCGCACCAGGTCCAAACAGACCGCACCAGGTCCAAACAGTCCACACCAGGTCCACACAGACCACACCAGGTCTAAACAGTCCACACCAGGTCCAAACAGTCCACACCAGGTCCAAACAGTCCACACCAGGTCCAAACAGTCCACACCAGGTCCAAACAGACCACACCAGGTCCAAACAGACCACACCAGGTCCAAACAGTCCACACCAGGTCCAAACAGACCACACCAGGTCCAAACAGTCCACACCAGGTCCAAACAGACCGCACCAGGTCCAAACAGACCGCACCAGGTCCAAACAGGCCACACCAGGTCCAAACAGTCCACACCAGGTCCAAACAGACCACACCAGGTCCAAACAGTCCACACCAGGTCCAAACAGACCACACCAGGTCCAAACAGTCCACACCAGGTCCAAACAGTCCACACCAGGTCTAAACAGACCGCACCAGGTCCAAACAGACCGCACCAGGTCCAAACAGTCCACACCAGGTCCACACAGACCACACCAGGTCTAAACAGACCGCACCAGGTCCAAACAGGCCACACCAGGTCCAAACAGTCCACACCAGGTCCAAACAGACCACACCAGGTCCAAACAGTCCACACCAGGTCCAAACAGACCACACCAGGTCCAAACAGTCCACACCAGGTCCAAACAGTCCACACCAGGTCTAAACAGACCGCACCAGGTCCAAACAGACCGCACCAGGTCCAAACAGTCCACACCAGGTCCACACAGACCACACCAGGTCTAAACAGTCCACACCAGGTCCAAACAGTCCACACCAGGTCCAAACAGACCACACCAGGTCCAAACAGTCCACACCAGGTCCAAACAGACCACACCAGGTCCAAACAGACCACACCAGGTCTAAACAGACCACACCAGGTCCAAACAGTCCACACCAGGTCCAAACAGACCACACCAGGCCCAAACAGACCACACCAGGTCCAAACAGTCCACACCAGGTCCAAACAGACCACACCAGGTCCAGCTGAACTCTGTCAAAGCTTCCAGTTCTTCTAAAGGTGGAATCCTTCCAGTCTGTTCAACCGTTCATCCACATGTGATTCATTTGATTCTCTACTTAGCGACACTTGTGAATCTAGCAGCAGAGTGAACACCAGGCCGTCATCAGGACCCAGTTCTGGTTCTGGTGTGGGCAACAAACGTCGTACCCCCTCAAATACAAGTTACCGAAGGTAGGGGAAAGGAAATGAGGAGCACAACAACAGGACATGAGCAGAGTCGAAGTGGTTCCACGTAGTGGAAATGTGGCAATAGAGGAATTAGTAAAGAGTCTGGAGTTTCACTGTCACTGTACGCCCCCCCCCCCCCCCCCCCCAAAACGGGCCTGGCATCATCTGTTATTATTATTTGTACATACTGTATATGTAACATTTTCTGTGCAGAGAAATTGTCTGTGGAAATATAAAAGACAGTTAATGCAAACACCTGTTTGTACTCGTTTATTCCCTCAGCCAATGAGAAACAATAAGAGAATTGGATCGATAAGCAAAATCGATAATGGAATTGGAATCGTTAAGTTCTTATTGATTCCCATCCATACTCTTATGTCATTGTTCAGTTACAGTATTTTTACAGTTCCCTGCCTACAACTCAAATTACCCACTTTAGATTTCTGGCAGCCTTCTTCCGTGGACCCTCTGACCTCCACCAGTGACATCCTCCAAAGAAAACTAAACAACACTCTTAGAGATAAGTGGAAATGCAGCGTCATATTTCATCATAAGTGTCAAGTGCACTAACTGTTCCACAAATGTGTTGTTGAGGAAAGATAAGAAGAACTGCCACTGACCTTCGTTTGTTTGTTTGTTTTTTGTTTTGATAAAGACACATCCATCTACAAATTGGCAATAACAGTGAGTTAGGGGTTTTCTCATGAGCTCAGAAATGGCCGCCCTTTGGGTCGTATTCATCAGTGACGTGTCAGAAAAATGACAAAATGTAAGTTTATGTAAAAGTTGAGAGTCCACAGTGTTCTCTGTATCCTCAGAGTACAGCAGATCGACATCATAGTGAGTAAACAAAGTCAACATTTTCAAAACCACAGAGCCATGACTATTAGGGATGCACGATAATTGTTTTTTTTACAATCAATACCGATAACTTCCTTCTTCTCGTAACCAATACTGATCCCAAACCCCAGTAGTTCCCATTCTCCCAGTTGTTTTCTTCTTCTTTCCAGTTAGTGTTAAACTGCGTTAATAGTCCGATAAAGGCTTCTCCAGAACCTAAAGCCTGTGTCTGCTTCAAATGGACAATAGTCCGAGGGTTTTCAGTTCTGTTTATGTCACAGACTGAATTTGGTGATGATGGACTGTCGCTGTTTTCACACATTCAGCTCCGTTCAGCTTTGTCTCTATAATGTGTCCATATGAAGAGGACAAGGCTTACACTGCAAACATCTAAATCTTACCAAGTGTATTTTTCTCACTTGTAGTCCAAGTATCTCATCACACTTAAAATAAGACATAATCATCTAAAGCAGTGTTTTTCAGCCTTGGGGTTGGGACCCCACCTGGGGTCACCTGGAAGTCAAGTGGGGTCGCCTGAAATTTCTAGTAATTGATAAAAATTAAAAACAAAAAAGAAAAAAAAAATTTACAAATAAAAAATCTATGGTGAGTTGACAGAGCCAATCCCAATCCATAAAAGACAAACTGTGGTTGTGAAACTGCAGCACTGTGGTTCTGTTTCTGTGTCACATGTTCACTGTGGTCAGTTTCAGATGCTGCAGCTCTTTCATAATTCATAGTTTCAGTTCTTGTTTGTTCAGTATTAATTGTCCTCCTTGTAAATCCCAGCTGGACTGACTGGACAGATCCTGACCCTTTGTGCAGTAATCTACACCTGGATTTACTGCCTCTGTCCACAATAATAGACATTATATAGACTAAATGTCCTCTGAAATTAATGTTTATTAGCAACATAGTATAGCAAACTAATACATGATCAAAAACAAATTAATTTTAGCAAAAAAAAAAAAGGCTCAGTTTTGAATGTCTGGGGTCACCAGAAATTTGTGATGTTAAAATGGGGTCAGGAGCCAAAAAAGGTTGGAAACCACTGAGCTACAGAGGAACTTTTCAGTGAGATATAAGAACTGATTTTTAGACAATAGAAATGGAAAATCTCATTTCAAGAAATCTTGCAAGGATCATCTTAACTTGTTCCATTGGCAGATTTTTTTTTTTTTTTTTGCTTAATTCAAAGCTAAAGCTCTGCTTTATGGTAATGTTTGTGACATCGCAGTGTTTGACACTCAGCTAAGAAAAAAATCACTAGTGGTCTATTTCTATCACTGTGGTCATGTTCACACTGTAAACCAAAGGTGTCAAACATGTGGTCTGGGGGCCAAATCCAGCCCACCAAAGGGTCAGGATGAATTTGTGAAATGCAGAAATGACACTGAAGATATTAACAATCAATAGTGTAAAAATCATTTGAATTCAGATTCCATACAGACCAGTTAGACCACAGGTGTCAAACATGGGGCCCGGGGGCCAAATCCAGCCCGCCAAAGGGTCCAGTCCGGCCCTTGGGAGGAATTTGTGAAATACAAAAATTACACTAAGATATGAACAATCCTTTTAGTTCAGGTTCCACATTCAGACCAATTCAATCACCAGTGGGCAGGAGCAGTCAAATACTATCATAAGAACGTAGAAATAATGACAACTCCAAATGTTTCTCTTTGTAAATGTAAATATTTTCATGTATTTCCACTAAAACAAAGTATAATTTTGCAAAAAATGTGAAGAACCTGAAATGTCTTACGAGAAGCAAGTACAATGTTAACAATATTCTGCCTGTTATTAAATGTTTTGTGTGTTTGTAGATCCACTGTGATCTGTACGTTATAATGTACATGTGTAAATGATAAACTGAGGCAGAATAGTGTTAAAATTACACTGATTTTTTCAGTTTGTTCATGTTATTCACATCTTTTGAAAGGAGAGTTTGTAGATGTAAACCTGTTCATAATGTAAATTAATTTTTTTTGCTCTAAAACACAGAAAAGTTTGGAGTAGACATTATTTGTATATTATTCTGTTATTATTTTACTGGTGCGGCCCACTGCAGATCAGATTTAGCTGAGTCTGGCCCCTGAACTAAAATGAGTTTGACAGCCCTGCTGTAAACGAACCGCTCTGTGGAACGATTGCAACCAAACTGAGACCACCTCTACCAAGTGGTCTCAGTTTGGTTGTTCTGATCTGAAACAGAGCTTCCATATATGCCCAACTGAACCGAACCAAAGACTTGTTTCGGAACAGCGGCTCCAGTCGATCTGGGTGTGAAAACACTTTCAGAACCTACTGATCTACTGACACTTTCACACACAACCCTCTCTGGGGTTTATAGAGAATGGTCCAGAAAAGGAGAAAATGTGCAGTGAATGGCAGTTTCACATTAGTTTGTACGGTGAAGCAGATGGACTCCGGCAGCAGACCACTGCAGCGGCAGTCACAAGTGTCAGCTGAGAACAGGAAACTGAGCCCAGAGTTCACACAGGGTCACCAGTCTACACAACATTAGAACATCTGGTCTGACGGGGCTTGGTTTCTGCTACAATACTCAGATGTTAGGGTCAGAGTTTGGTGTTAACAACATGAACACATGGACCCCATCCTGCCTTGTATCCACTGAATAATGGGAGTCTCCAACAGTCACTAAAGACTATAAAAGTAATAAAGGAAACTCTTTTTTTTGGCTTTTTCTTTTTCTCTCTGTGATGAAATGTGTGTTTGATGCTAGATTCTTTTTGTAGTTTTTTTTTTTTTTTTTTTTTTTTTTGCCTGAAGCAATAAATCAAACTATTGTTTTAACTTTTTAAAACCTCAAACCTTCTTTTTTGGTGAATTCTTCATTTCTCCTGGTTTGGTCCGTCTATCCGAAACAGAACTGGTGAGTTAATTTAAATTACGTGACCCCCCCCCTCTGGTAAGCAGCCTAAATGAAGTAGTCCAGAGCCACTGTTGGTCCAAAAATCTGTAGAACACGCAGCTTTTTGTCCAGATAACTGGAGATTTTTGGTACCGAGGTGGTCTAAAGTTAAAAGAAACTGGAGCAGTATTTGATTAACTGAAATAAATTGTAGTTTTTGAGATTTACTGCTTGCTGCGTGTTTACACTTAGAACCAAAGGAGCATCAGTTAAACCTGGTCCTTTAAGTATGACACTGACTTCACTGGACTCAGAAGACCCCCACGGTGACCAGATCCCATTCTAAGGCAGCGTTTCTCAACCTTATTTGAACAAATGCCCACTAACAGCATCAGGAGCCTCCTGCCCCCCCCATCCATCGAAAAAATTTGCGACTGCGATGGACCTGTTTGCGGAGGACGTGGTGGTGGGTTATATAGCTCAGTGGGTAAAGACCCCCTCACCTCATCATTGGCCACCTGGTGCGCCCCCAAAAACAAATTTGCGATGGGGGTAATCATAAGACCGGGGGTGGGGGGCGTATGTGAGTATGTATGTGCCCATCTTTGAATTCATGAAGGGTGACCCATTGGTTAACCTTAACCTACTAAGCTCTTCTAGGTACGGTACCATCCTACCTATCCTCTTTTCTCCAAAGGTCAACCAGTCAACATTCTTTATGGTCCGGTGATCAGTATTATTTGAACGTACCCAAAGTTAGAACGGAATTGGGGAAATGAGCTTTCAGCTTTTAGCTTTGCCCCGCCCCCTTTGCCTGGAACACACTTCAAGTCGAGCTGAAAATGCCAGAACTCATGTCATTTCAAGCTTTTCGCTCCGTCTTACGAATCCTTGTATCATTCGTTCATTCGTTTTTCAATTTTAAAACAAAAAAACAAAAAAAAACAACTTGTTTTTTTGTTTTTCATTTTCAAAACCAGAATGAAAAATGGATAACGGTTCGTTTTTCCATTTCCCGATTTTGTGTTCAAATGAAAAATGGAAAAAAATGGATAACGACCATTTCATTCGATTTTGCTATTTTTATAGTTAAGGTGTCTGATCTGGATGTAGTCGTTACAAGGGAAAAAAATAAACAAATGGAATCCTGGCCGGACTGGAGGAATATTTTGCTATAATTAAGCAGCTGTTTGATACGTACGGAAGAGTATTGCATTCACACAAAAAATAAATTCAGCTCTGTTTTTCTCAATTAACAAGATAATTTTCTTGTTAATTTAGAAAAACAGAGCCGAATTTAATTTTTTTATTTCAACTGTTGACCCAAAGCATCTACTGATGTAAACTGTTTAACACCTAGTGATCCACTAATCCTATCAATACATGGAATAATTGGTGTAAAACACAGGTATTCATCTTTTCATGGTCATCAGATATGACCCATTTGGACTCTGTCATTAAACACTGAAACTCCAACTACACCCATGTGCATCTCATCATCATGTATGGTTTTCTACTTGTAAAATCAATGTGTTTTTTCTGCTTTATGTGAGAAAAAAATATTATTGAGAGATTGAGAGAATAGAAGTTTATTTTCATGTTTTGTTTGACAAGAATCTACATTTTCTAGTTATGTTTTATGAGCTCATAGATCTCTCCAACCATAAAATGTCTGCATGGGTAAAAACAAACTTTTAAAATCCAATATTGGAAAAGACAGTGGCAGGTTATGCAGCTAGGAGTCATTAACCTTTTCATGTATGAATTATGAGAACCTTAATCAAGATTTTTTTTTTTTTTTTCCCTGAGTGTTTTTGTTCCTCTTTAGACATAAAAAAAAGAATGCGACTGAAAATTTTCCTATGAACCTATTTTTCATGGAGTTGCAAAAATGTCCACTCAGCTGGACACCATGTGTTTAATTTTTGAAGCAAAGAAACATGTATTTACTGATATACTGTGTGAAATCTATGAAATAAAAACATTTTTAATGCTGCTAATCTGATGTTCTCTCATATTTTAACATACTCTAATACTAGTCACGACTCACTTCATAGAGATAATACGCAAAAAAAAGAACTTTTTGTTTTAAAAGAAACTGTTAGTTACAGTCTAATAATAATAATAATAATAATAATAATAATAATAATAATAATGATGGATTAGATTTCTGTAGTGCTTTCCAAGGCACCCAAAGGACTTTACGTTATTGATCCATTATTCAAACAAGTATTCAGAGAACTCAAACCTCTGCCAAGCACCCTGAACGGTGTGCATGTGTGGATGGACTATTTCTGTTTAAATTCAACAGTTTCCAGGTTGTTCCATACAACAGAAAAACTGTGGTCAAACATGGTAATACATTTTTATAGGTTTAAAATTTTTATTATAGTTATAGTTTGATTGAATTAAAAGATTTGAACGATAGGTCTTCAGTACAGGAGTCTGTACTTTTTATGTATGTATGTATTTATTTATTTATAGAATTTTAATTTTAAGAGAAGATAAATTCCAAACAATATTAGTTGAGTTCTAATTTTAAATGTGTGGTAAATGGGATTTTCAGTGTTCAGTGTAAATGTCCACAGAGTCCACATTCCACAGTGGATGTGGACAATTTAGTTCCAGATACAAGAGATTGTTCTAAGCTGCAGGTGGATCCAACTGGAGGAGAATCAGAGTCGTTTTGAATTTTTGATGAATTTTGGAAAATTGCTCAATGATGACTGATAGGACAAGAAAAGCACTCGTAAAGCTCCGACCTCTGCCAAGACAGATCTGCCTCCTGTGTGTGTGTGTGTGTGTGTGTGTGTTTGTTTGTTTGTTTGTTAGCAAGATAACTCAAAAAGTTATGGACAGATTTGGATGGGCAAGCCCCCCACCCCCGATCACCACCAAAATTTAATCATTTCTTCCTTGTGCCAGTATCAACATTTCCTGAAAATTTCATCCAAATCTGTCCATAACTTTTTGAGTTATCTTGCTAACAAACAAACAAACAAACAAACAAACAAACAAACAAACACGCACACAAAGCAAAGCGATCACAGTACCTCCTGGTGGAGGGAATAACAAGCAACTGATTTCCACTCAAACATGTCAGTGCAGATCAGGTTTATCAAGAACAGCAAAGTGACAGTACTGGTGTGAATGTCAGTGTATTATGGGATGGTGCATTAGTGTCCACTGTGTTGGCTGATATGGAACTGAAACAACAAAATTCATGAATATACAAGAGAACAGCTGGAGAAGAACTGTCCACTGGAGTGACCACTGTGCATGAAAGGGTTAAACCGAAGCAGAAACTACACAGTCCAGGAACAAGGAGATGAGCTGTTTTCTAGTTTCTTGTCCTGAACAGTAACCTCTAAGAACTGAACACATTTGGTCTGAGTCAGGTAAACGCTTCATCATTCCACATGGGCTGCATGCATGGACCTTTGAAGATGAAATCCCTGCTGCTGGAAAATGAGTCAAAATAACCTTTGGATACCCACAGCCTTCAGGTTAGCATAGTCAGTGCCATCGTACAACACCACTAAGTGCTGAGGTTTCAAACGCCGCTTTTCTGGAAGGTACAAAATCAATCTAAAAACCTATAGTAAGCTTTGAAATCCTCCCAGAATGCCCCTGTGCTTCCTGTTGGGGAGGGATGTGGAGCTGCCGATAGAACCAGAACACAAAGAGGAAAAAAAACACAGTTGTTCATAAGATGCACCGACTGTTGTGTTCCATCAGCCTTAATGGAACAGATATTCACATTTAGTTCTTAATGGACTTGAAAACAATGGGAAAAAAACACCTACGCACCGTTTTGGTTCCTGTGGAACATTTATGATGAGGTTTCCAGCTGCCCATCCACACATACAGTATCTGCAAAAGTTTGGGTCGTCCTTTAGATGTGTTGTTTTTGCAGCGTTTAAATAACATGCATTTTTATTTCTCTGTCTCTTTTCTTCAGATACAAGAAAATACAAGAAATATGAGCACAGCCTTAAAAGACACCCAAAAACAAACTAAACTAAATGGGTTGTGAAGGTTTAACCCTATAACGCCAAACATATTATATTTGATCCATGAGTTTTGAAGCCGTCTACATCAGGGCTGTCAAGCTCATTTAGGTTCAGTTCCATATTCAGCCTAATTTGATCTGCAGTGGGCCAGACCAGTAAAATAATGACTAAATAACCTATGAATAAAGACAAATCCAAGTTTTCTTTTTGTTTTAGTACAAAAACCCCAAATAAGTTATGAAAATATTTACATTTTACAAAAACGATGTGAATAACCTGAAAAAAACTGAAATTTCATTTGAAAAATTAGTGCAATTTGAACAATATTCTGCCTGGACTTCTTATTTTTTACATGTACATTTACACACAGTGTTCCATAAACATTTGGGAACAGGCAGAATATTGTTCAAATGTTGGAGTTTGGAACTAAAATGTGAACAGTTTCTCCAATATTCCATCTGTTATTCTGAACACAACTGCAGATCCCAGTGGATCCATAAATGCACCAAACATTTAGGAACAGACAGAATATTGTTACAATTACACATTTCAGGTTGTTCATCTTTGTTTTTATTTATGTATTTATTTGCATTTTATTTTCTGAAAAAATAGTTTTGTAAATGTAAATATTTTCAGTGTAATGTTATTTTTTTTCACTTACATTTTTTCCACATAATTTTTCCCAAAGAACATTAGTGGTTGTCATTATTTCTGGTTTATTGTGTTGTTCTTTTGACTGTGGATCCCATTGGTCTGTATGTGGAACCTGAACCAAAAGGATTTGTTCAACCTGGACTGTTCAGGTTCATTTATGCACTTTCATCCTGCAGGGCCGGAGTGGAACCTTTGGCGAAGGGGCCAGATTTGGCCCCCAGGATGCATGTTTGACACCTGTGCTCTACATGATCAGTGTTATATTTTTTATAAATACAGTTGTCCCTCACTATAATGCGGTTCACCTTTCACAGCCTCACTGTTTCACAGATTTTTTTAGTGCAATTTTGCATCCTTTTTTTTTTTTACAGCGTATGAATGCGCATTGTGTTCTGCATCCTGATTGGCTAAGGGATTATAGTCCATTGTCAGTCCCTCTCCTCCGTGCCGTGTCTCCTGTTCAGTACAGAATGCGTTCTTCTGCCAAATTTACCTAAATGTTGGATCTGTAGCAGTGTGACTCTGCAGTGCTGTATGTTTGACAGTTTTCTAACCGACAAAACCCACAATGTCGACGAAACGTTCTGCACCGACAAAGGCACCTGCGGTCGCACCCAAAAGGCAGAGGAAGATGACAACCATCGCACAAACAGTTGGACTTCTGGGCACGCTGAAGGAAGGCAGAAGTTACGCAGCTGTAGGGCGCCATTACAGAATACAGTAATTGTAAAAAATAAAGTTGACTACTTCACGGATTTTGCCTTTTGCGGGTTATTTTTAGAACGTAACCCCGGCGATAAACTCAGGCTTCAGTCTGTTCCTTTTCAGGGGTATTAGAATAATTTTGTCGTCTGTCCGTTTGTCTGTCCATTTGGGCTGAGGGGTAGTAGTGCGTTGTGTTTAAATATTATATCCTTCACAAATGTGTAATGCTTGAAATGTCTGAATAAACACTGAATAAACTGTCGTATTTATCCTTTTGTTCAGACAGAATAACATTTTGGTCATTCACGCTCCGTTTTTGTTTTATTCCAGGTTTCATTGAACACATGCCAGGTGTTTGTAACAGTTTCTGCTGCTTCTTGTCCTGGGGTCAGGGGTCGAAGTCTGTGGTTTCCAACCTTTTCTTACTCATGACCCCATTTTAACGTCACGAATTTCAGGCGACCCTAGACATTCAAAATGGAGACATTTTTTTGGCTAAAATTAATTTGTTTTTGATCATGTCATAGTTTGCTATAATGTTGCAAATAAACGTTAATTTTAGACAACATTTAGACTGTATAATGTCAATTTTTATTCGTAAGTTTTAATTTTTTATTAATTACTAGAAATCTCAGGCGACCCCATTTGAATTCCAGGCGACCCCACATGGGGTCCCGACCCCAAGGTTGAAAAACACTGGTCTAAATACTGACTTTAACCTTTACAACCCATTTAGTTCTGTTTTTGTGCGTGTTTTTTAAGGCTGTGCACATGTTTCCTGTATTTTCTTGTATCTGAAGAAAAGAGATTGAGAAATAAATATGTATGCTCATTTCAACGCTGCAAAAACAACTAATCTAAAGGATGCCGAAAACTTACAGAAACTACATAAATGCACAGACAGAGGAGAAAAAACAGAAGTAAATGAATAAATAAATAAAAAGCAGGGTTTGTTGAATATTCTTTTCCTACGAGGAATATTTGGTTTTAAAGCCCAAACTCTCAGCACCTCTGACCTTAAATTATGCATGATAGTATCTGTGCATTTGAAAACATTTGTGGCCTTCACTTCAGTATGTACATGCTGATTATGCAGACGCTTTCACACAAACCCCAGCTATGATAATACAAGGATGTGAGAGCAGTTTCAAACAAAAAGGTCAAAGGTCGACTTCACACAGAACTACTTCCCCAACACCTGGAGCTTTTTTCTTTTTCTGTTTTTTTCCCCCTTCCATTAACACTAATCGCTCTGATTTAATCCAAATTAGAAGAGGCTAACACACACACACACACACACACACACACACACACACGTATACACAACCACATCCTCATACAAACACACACTGTGGTCCGTCTATTGTTCCAGTTAAAAGGGTCTGTGTCATCTTACAGCTTTTTTTAAAGCCATGTGAGTATCTGTCCCTGTGGTTTTCTCACTAAAGAGCTTTAGCAACTGGGGGATGCAGCGTGGAGATGAAATTAACCCTTTCATGCACAGTGGTCACTCCAGTGGCCAGTTCTTCTGCAGCTGTTCTCTTGGATATTCATGGATTTTGTTGTTTTAATTCTATATCAGTCAACACAGTGGACGCTCATGCATCATCCCATACACTGCACTGCAAAAAAAAAAAAAAATCTGTAATTTAACAGAATTTTCACTGTTTATTTTACAGATTTTTTCTGTATTTTTAAGATACAGGAAAATATCAATGAAATGACAAAAACAGACTGTGATTTTACATGACAAATGGAAAATAACAGGAAAAAACTGTAACTGTGAAGAACCATAAAATTTAAGTTTCTTAAACAATTTTTTTTCTTTTTTTCCACAGAAAAATAGAGTTAAAATACATTTGCAAATGTATCGTAATTTCACAAATATTTCTTTTCTATTTATGAGATTAAACTGTCAATTTAAAGTTTAATACTGTAAAAAAAAAATATTGAGACAAGATTAAATTACTGACAATTAACTGTAACAGAAGTATTTGTTCTGTCAGTTTAACCAGACTTGTTTGTTCATTGACAAATATCTTGTGTAATTATAGGAGGTTTCACAACAAAAATGTTGAATAAATGTATTTTTGTGAATGTATAACATGTATAAGCACTGATAAACTGTCCAAATACAGTTTTTATCAGTGGATTGGACAACTGAGTCTCATTGAAAATTATATATATATATATATATTTATAGGGAATTGGATTGTTTTAATACATGTAAATATTCTTTATTAAACATTAAAAAGTCAAAAAATATGCAAAATCTCATGTAAAGTTAGGGCAAAAAACTGTATTTTAATTATGGAAAATTACCGTATTTTTATGAGATGGTTATTTTCCATTATTTAACAGTATTTTTTCAGTGCCCCTGCTGCCGGAATAATACTGTTTTTTGTTGTTTTGTTTTTTTACAGTGTGTGATTCATACAGTTACTATAACTTTGCTGTTCTTGATAAACCTGATCTGCAGTAACATGTTTGAGTGTAAATCAACTGTTAATTGTTAGACTGTCATTAACAGGGATTTTTTTTTTTTTTTTCCCCAAACAAAAAGGTATTTTTTTTTGCATATTATCTCCATGAAGTGAGTAATAATCTAGTATTAGAGTACACTAAAATGTGAGAGAACATCAGATGAGCAGCATTAAAACTGTTTTCATTTCATTCTTTTCATATCACTTTCTGCTAATGGGTCAAAACACTGTATTTGAAATCTCTCTGATGGGACATTTTAGAGACAATCTGACAGATTAGTGTTGCTAAATGATCCACATTTTTACTTTTAAATTTATTTTTGCTTTAGTCGGACCATAAGGGATTATCCAAAACAAGGAGCTACTTTATATTGAAATGAATGTTGGAATGACAATCAATTAAAGCTCACTCTCTGACGGACATGACTGTGTTTGGACCCTGTTGGGTTTTAAATACATGCTTCTTTGCTTCAAAAATTAAATGCATGGTGTAGCTGAGTGGACTTTTTTGGAACGACATGAAAAAAAACAAAAAAAAGACTTGATCAGATTGTTTTTTTCACACCTAAGCAGGAATAAAAACACTCTGGACAAAAAATCTTGACGAAGGTTCTCATAATTCATGCATGAAAGGGTTAATTAAAAATGCAGAAGAACATCAGCAGACTTTTTCCTCACAGCCTGTACTCTCATGCTCTTTTCTGCTACATGTCATATAAAGTGCATTTTCCGATCAGTTGCCGCTGGCGTCTTTTAGTGGTACAAGTTGACCACATTCAGTGTCATCTGTTCAGAAAAAGGTAGAGCGT
The DNA here is from genome assembly GCF_902148855.1 of Sphaeramia orbicularis. NCBI lineage: Eukaryota > Metazoa > Chordata > Actinopteri > Kurtiformes > Apogonidae > Sphaeramia > Sphaeramia orbicularis. The sequence goes on from NC_043963.1 coordinate 55,204,312, forward strand.
CTTAAAGACACATATTCAGACTTTATGGTCGTCCTTTGGTGAGCACTGAGTTCAACCTTATACAACTGAACCACCATAGAGATGAACATTTAAAGGACAGAAGTGAGCCGCTCTACATTAATGTGAACATTTATCTATTGTATAAGTCAGGGTTCTCAAACTCCTGTTCTGTCAGGTTCCACATTCAGTCTGATTTGATCTGCAGTGGACCCAACCAGTACAATATTAACAGAATAACCGATAAATAATGACAACTGAAAATTTATGTCTGTGTTTTAGAGCAAAAAAACCCCCATTAAATTATGAAAATACTTACTTTTATAAACTATCCAAACAAAAAAGATGTGAATAACCTGAAAAAACTGAAATTTCTTCAGAAAAATCAGTGCAGTTTTAACAATCTTCTTCCTCCACTTCTCATTAGTCCATGTGCATTCTGGATCAGATCTCCAAAGACACTAAACACTGAGGAACAGGAAGAAAAGAGTTCAAACTGGACTGAATTTAACCCTTTCATGCACACTGGTCACTCCAGTGGACAGTTATTCTACAGCTGTTCTCTTGTATATTCATGGGTTTGGTTGTTTTAGTTGCATACACAGTGGACCATCACATACTCTGACATTCATACCATTACTGTAACTTTGCAGTTCTTGATAAACCTGATCTGCAGGAACATGTTTTAATATAACTCAATTACTAATTTTGATTGATTGATTGAAATCTTTATTTCGAACATGTAGACAGTGAAATCAAAACAAAAATCAACCAACAAAATATAAGTACTGGTACATAAAAGGTTAACTCAAATAAATAAATAAATAAATACATATGTGCATACATACATACATAAAAATAAGATAAACGAAATGAAATTATACATACTCAAAAAGGAGTAGGAAGAAGCAAAAACTCATATACTCCTACACCTAATCTCTCTCTAATTGTTATCAGACTGTAATTTAAAAGTTTTCTTAATCACAAAGGTTGTCCTTTCTGAATATTATCTCCATGAAGTGAGTAATAACTAACGTTAAAGTATGTTAAAATGTTGGAAAACATCAGATTAGCAGCGGAAAAATGTTTTTATTTCATAGTTTTCACATGGTATATCACTTTCTGATGATGGGTTTTAAATACATGTTTCTTTGCTTCAAAATTAAACGCACGGTGTCCAGCTGAGTGGACATTTTTGTAACTCTCTGAAAAATAGGTTCATAATTTTTTTTTATTTTAAAAATCAATCCTGTTTTGTTTTTTGTTTTTTTCATGTCTAAAGAGGAATAAAAACACTCAGGAAAAAAAATCTCGACTAAGGTTCTCATAATTCATGCATGAAAGGGTTAATACAGACATTTCAGGTTGTTCATATTTGTTCATGTTATTCACATTTTGTTGGTACAGGATAATTTGGAAATGGAAATATTTTCATAATTGAATGTTATTTTTTGCACTAAAACAAAGACAAAAATTTGAAGTTGTCATTATTTATAGGCATAGTGTAATATTATTTTTTCCATCAAACCCAGTAGTAAATCTGCAGTCGTTCTTTTGTGTGGGTTCTTCTGCAGTTATTATTTGACTGTAGATCAGATTGGTCTGGATGTGGAACCAGAACTAAAATGAGTTCCACGGCCTGGACTGTGGAATTTATACACTTTGTAAATTCATCCCAGGGGTCGGATTGGAACCTTTGGGGGGGACGCATTTGGGCCCCGGGCCCCATGTTTGACAGCCCTGGTATAAATCTTTAACCACATCACTGGCTTTTTGATTAATTCCAGATTGAACTAAAACTAAAATGATGAACTTTTAGTGATCAAATTAAATCTCCCATGTTGAAAACCTGGGTTCCTTGTTGTGATCATTGGTGATAAATTATTTAGATGAACTCATGGTTAGCAGCAGATAGCTTTTTCCTCCCACACATTGTACCACACGTTATAAATCATGCACACTTTTTTCCCCTCCTTCCTGTCACCAGTGTTTTGAAGTCATTTATGGAAGTTTCCTGGCTTTAAAGGACGTAAATACAAGTATCGTCTTTGATTTTAGTAATTGCAAAACACAGTCATGTCAAATGATTTTAGCTACAGGTAAACAGCCGCTGACATTAGCCCCTCCCATCAGTACAGTTTACTATTCATTCAGTCCAAACAGCTGGTTATTTTAAAAACTGAAGAGATTCAGGGCTGTTCAGAAAACGTTTGTTGCTGGAGCCCCAGTTTTTATAATGTAAATATTTTTATTTTTGCCAACATATCCCTTTATTCCCCTAGAACTGTAATTCTGAAAACCAAGTTATTTTACATCTTGCTGATGTAACGTATTAACCACTGATACATTTGTGCCGCCATCTTTCCAGTTCAGGACTAATTTTACGAAGTGTCTGTGTCCTCAGCCCTGTTGGACTGCCTTTGTCCTGTGTGTCTGTCCCTCAGGTCCAATCAGTGTCCTGGTTCTGTCCTCTGTAGACTGGTACCCTAGGGCGGTCCAACAGTCCTGGTCAAAACTAAAGTTTCAGATAACCTCCATTAGAACCCTGCATTAGGTTCAAAAGATGATTTAGGAAAAAAATCTGGAGGAAAAAGGAGATGTTTTAGAGGTTGCACAAGTTACTGGAAGTTTCCTGGAAATGGACTAATTGTTCATTTTCAGCCGAGCTGTAAGAGAAGAGCAGAACTATCAAAACCAAGGTCTGAGGGATTCAGCTAGAAATATATGGAAGAAGTAACTCCACCCACATCTGTGGTACTGGAGTACATATATGGATGAAGTAACTCCACCCACATCTGTGGAACTGGAGTAAATATATGGATGAAGTAACTCCACCCACATGTGTGGAACTGGAGTAAATATATGGATGAAGTAACTCCACCCACATCTGTGGAACTGGAGTAAATATATGGATGAAGTAACTCCGCCCACATCTGTGGTACTGGAGTAAATATATGGATGAAGTAACTCCGCCCACATCTGTGGTACTGGAGTAAATATATGGATGAAGTAACTCCGCCCACATCTGTGGTACTGGAGTAAATATATGGATGAAGTAACTCCGCCCACATCTGTGGTACTGGAGTAAATATATGGATGAAGTAACTCCGCCCACATCTGTGGTACTGGAGTAAATATATGGATGAAGTAACTCCGCCCACATCTGTGGTACTGGAGTAAATATATGGATGAAGTAACTCCGCCCACATCTGTGGTACTGGAGTAAATATATGGATGAAGTAACTCCGCCCACATCTGTGGTACTGGAGTGTAGAACTGGTTGTGGTCCATTCTGTGACTCCAGTGTGACACCAGAGCAGAAGCAGCTGATGGTGGACACCATGATGTTAAATGCAGGTTCTTTGGTTCCTCTAAAGCGTTGGGATGTCCTTCATCCATCAGATTGTGAAGGGAAGCAGATCAGGGCTTTTGTCTCCACCAGCACCATGCGTCTGTTTGAACCTTTGGATCTGCCACAAACATTCTGAACAGTTCCTCCAGTAGACTGGGCTGATGATGCAGACTTTCAGAAGGAGGAGAAAACTGGGCATTCCACTAAAGCTGTCAATGATGTCACTGACAGAGGGGCGGAGCTTATTCCAGACTTCAACTGTAGCCGAACAACAAATGCAGATCACAAACAGTACTGGCAACAAGTTGTCAAAGAACACAGGAACATTTTTGGTCATTTCAATAAACCAACAGTGGTTGTTGGACTTTCTAAGGAACATTTTTATGTGAGTGTCAGTTTGATTTGGAGAATAAAATGACAGATTCTTCTAATCTGCCTTATTCATTTGGACAGTTCTGTTAGAGTATATACAGACATCTGCACCTGTCTGGGACACCTCTGAATATGAATGAATTTGCATCAAATTTGGACCGAAGTAATTTGGCCACATATGGAACCAAATGCAGGGTTCCAATCCAGAGAATCTGAAAACAAAAAATTTTGGACCACCCTACTGGTACCCTGTCCCCCTGCTGACACAGTACTGTGGACAGAACCATCACACATACATGGGTCTATCCAGGTCCAGGTCCAGGACCAGGACAGGGGACCAGTTACCCAGACTACGTCCACACCACAACACTTGTGGTATTTTTCTTTTGTGTATTCTACAAGTTTTGTGTCTATACACGAATCGTTTTAGGAAATATCTGCGTCCAGGTGGAAACGTCCACTCCAGGTGGACTGGAGTGTCTAAACCACGGTTTACAATTATCGCATTTTTTAAGTGCATGTAAATGCATCAGATCTGATCGTTCCAATTACCTGATTACTCCCAGCTGTTGGATTTTCATGGTCATGTAAACAGGCTCATTAGTACGACGGTGAATGAGGGCCACATAAGAAAATAAAAACACTAGTCACTACGAGAATAAAGTCGTTATATTTTGAGAATAAAGTCATTATACAGGGTGTCCCATAAGTCTCCATACATAGGAGACATAATACATATGGTTCAAACATGTATTTCTTTATATTTCTTCTTTATAGTTCTTCAGCAGTGGAGGACACGCATTGAAATGTGTTTCCAACAAAATGGCAGTCATATAGAGCATATTATATAAATAAAAATGGTTTATGTCAAGAAACGTTTATTTTTTCCTATGTATGGAGACTTATGAGACACCTTGTATAATGAGAATAAAGTTGTAGTTAAAAAAAAAAACAATCATTATTTAATGAGAATAAAGTCATTATATAATAAGAATAAAATCATAGTTTTAAAAGACTCATTATTTAATGAGAATAAAGTCATAATATTTCTAGAATAGTCATAATATAATGAGAATAAAGCCATACCCGCTCATTGAATAATGTAGAACCTAGAAACATTTTGTGAGGTTCTACTTTTATTTGGGGTTTACGCACAAAGGCCAAATACTGAGCCTATTAGCCCCGCCCACCAAATACTGAGCCTATTAGCCCCGCCCACCAAATACTGAGCCTATTAGCCCCGCCCACCATTAACACATGAGCATTAGTGGAAGGACTTTGAAGCCAGTTTGCACACATTATGGTTCGTTTGGTTGTAAGAACTGAACTGATGTGGAGCAGATGACCTCTTCTGTGGAGGAGGAGCTACTGAAGTGTTGGACTGCAGGACTGTCCCACCAGTAGTCCTAGGCTACATTCGTTGGGTCCACCTCCGTCTGGTACTGAAGGCCCTGAACCCAAACGGTTCGGTACAAACGAGTGCACCGTTCCACTCCTACTGATAACACACTGTCTTCTGATGTGGGAGGGGTTCACACTCGAGTCTTTTCAGAATGTTCCATTGTTGGGGAGGGCATAAGACAGACAGTCAGACAGCTGTACTCAAATCAACCAAACAATGAATCACACATTTAGCTGTTATATTGTTAACAACAGCTCCATGAAAAATTTAACATCCTCTGAGAAGGTGTGGGAAATTAAATCCTGGTGATGAAACAGCAGACAGAGCAGCGCCTTCCTTTTCTTCTCACTGACGCTCGGAATTCAATCGCTCCAAATTTGATTAACAACAAACCCCATACTGCCCTTGGAGATTAAGTGTTGTTTAATATTTCATCAGCGCCGTCAAAAAGACAGTGAGGCCAGTATCGCCCATGGTGTCGGATCAATCTACGATGTATCACTGGCTGTGGATTAAGCTTTCCGTTCGCTAATGCTGCAGTGTTTACTGTGCACTTTTCATTGTCAATATCCAAAGAGCGGCAGCCTGATGTCCAGATTTAGACGCTGTTGAAAACAGAGCCATCAGCTGCTTTCTTGGGGTTCATGAGTTTGTCCCAGTTTTGGCAGCGCAGGGTCACATGGGTTGGGTTCCTGGTGCAATTCAAAGAAAATGTGAAATGGTTCGATCAGGGGTGTCAAACTCATTTTAGTTCAGGTTCCACATTCAGCCCAATTCGATCTCAAATGGGCCAAACCATTAAAATAATAGCACAGAAATCTATAAATAATGACAACTCCAAATTTTTCAGTGAAAAAAACAAGTTAAACTAGAACAGCACTCGGAGAGCGCAGACCTCTGCCAAGGCAGATCAGTGCCCCCACCCCACCCCCACCCGATCACCACTACATTTAATCATTTGTTCCTTGTGCCAGTATCAACATTTCCTGAAATTTTCATCCAAATCCATCCATAACTTTTTGACCTTTCTTGCACACACACAGACAGACAAACCAACGCCAGCAAAAACAGAACCTCCTTGGTGGAGGTAATAAGTTAAATTCTGAAAATTTTTACATTTTACAAACTATTCAAAACAAAAAAAGATGTGAATCTAAAAAAAAAAAAAAAAATCTGTAGAAAAAGAAGCACACTTTTATCAGTACTATGCCTAAACTTGTGAGTTCTACATGTGCATCACTGATCAGCACAAGGCACAAAACATTTGTTAAAATTGCACTTTTTTTTCCTTTAGATATTTCAGGTTGTTCATATTTGTTCCGGTTATTGACATTTTATTGTTAAAGGATTTCAGAATTTAATGTTCTTTGCAATAAATCAAAGAGAAAAAATTGGTGTTGCCATTATTTAGAGGCATGATGCCATTTTTTGTTTTTTGTTTTTTTTCCCATCAAAGAAGAAAATGTGGTAATTATTTCTGGGTCATTATGCTATTATTTTTGAGTTTGATGCCCTTGACTGTTAATATCTTCAGTGTAATTTTTGCACTTTGCAAATTCATCCTGTGGGCTGGATTGGAAGTATTGGTGGGCCAGTTTTGGCCCTGGGCCGCATGTTTGACACCTGTCGGTTAGATTATGGAATGGAATTATTAATACGCCAGATAATCAAATTACCAGAAAAAGTATTTGGCTGGGGTAGGACCAGGTCCCCTTGGGTGGCAGAGGTCAGAGCTGTGTTTGAGGAAGCCCAACTTCAATATACATTTCACGACAACCTTTCATACAGTATTAACAAGATCAGAGCTAACCTAATGTCTGCTTCAGACAAAAATTAGTGAATGGGATCCAGACTAAACTGACACTGCAGACAAACATTCAACTAAAAAACACATAGAAAACACAGTTTTATGTCAGTGCAAACTTGACCAGGAACCAAAGGTCTCTAATTGCTCAGTTGCGTACAGGAATCCTGCCCTTGGCCTTAGGAACTGGGAGATTGACCCAAACCCCAGAAGAAAACAGACTTTATGGACTGTGTGACTTGGGGGAAGTGGAAAATGAATCCCATTATTTAAATTAGCATTATTTGTTTGTAAAGCCTGGAAGAAGCGGCAGATATGTTTGTATTAACCCTTTCATGCACAGTGGTCACTCCAGTGGTCACTCCAGTGGACAGTTCTTCTCCAGCTGTTCTCTTGTATATTCATGGGTTTTGTTGTTTTAGTTCCATATCAGCCAACACAGTGGACACTAATGCACCATCCCATACACTGTAGTTCAGACCGTTCCTGTAACTTTGCTGTTCTTCATAAACCTGATCTGCACTAACATGTTTAAATATTCATTGCTTGGTATTGTTATTAGTCTGTAATTAAAGGTAGGGTAGACAATCCTGGAAAAATGGTTCCAGCAAACTAGAGTTTGAAAATACACAATTCAAAAGTCCAAACCCCGACACCTCCAGAGTACTGGACTGTACTCGCAGAGGGGGGAGGGACAAATGGCAGTTGAGTTTAATAGACATATCACCATTTAATCATTTCGATGGGCCTGTTAGAATGATTGGATGGTGTTTTTTCAGTCCTGTCTGTTCCACAGGTGTCTGCATTTTTTTTTATTTTTTTTTTTGTTAGAGCTTTTAATTAAGTGGTTGCAAATTGGGATGTGAAGGGTATTTTAAGCAATATAGGAAAAAAAAATGTTTCAGGAAAACATCTCCGACCCTTCCTTTAACAGGTTTTTTTTTTTTAAACAAAAAATTTTTTTTTCTTGCATATTGTCTTTATTCAAGTATGTTAAAATGTGAGAAAACATCATATTAGCTGCATTAAAGATGTTTTAATTTCATAGTTTTCATACAGTATATCAGTAAATATGTTTCTTTGCTTCAAAAATGCAATGTATGATGTCCAGCGGAGTGGACATTTTTGCAACTCCATGAAAAATAGGTTCATTAAAAAAAATTGAATCGCTTTATTTTTTTTAATGCCTACAGGAATAACAACACACAGGGAAAAAAAAAAAAAAAATCTTGATTAAGGCTCTCGTAATTCATGCATGAAAGGGTTAAATAGGTCAGTATTTTGTGTTGTTTATATACTGTGCCTGTTGTCTGGTATTTGGTCTTTGGTTTGTATTTGTGGTGTCTTATAAGCCCATGGAAGGGCTGGGCATGTCTGTACACATGACACAGTAATAAAAGCATTCATTCATTCATTGTCCATAAGCATACAAAAACAGAACCATGGCCTGGCTCTGGCTCTTACAGTACTCTAAATCTAGTCCTGATGGATTTTTTTTTTCCTTTTCCTGCGTATGTAAGCCTCACAGACCATAAAATCAGAGACTTCATTGCTAGGCAACTAGTCTGTGCACAGAGATGGGGAGGGTGATGTGTTTACTGTCAGAGATCTGCTGCTTGTGGGAGTGCAGCCTCTCCAAAAGAGAAGAGATAAAAAATAGATAAAACACAGATTCGCTCAGACTTGGACAATTTGAAGTAATTGTCGAATCCCTCCAGAACATGCGTGGCTTGTTCATATTAGAGCTCTGTCGTGGCTCATATCGTTCAGTTGCCGTTCCGAACCCAGCATATTAAAAGTCTCACGCAGTGTGAGACGTACTCTGGATTATCGCTTCTATAAAATTTACTGGGCAGAGTACAGAAGGAGAGAAGGAGCTCTCAGGAGAAAAGGAATGATGAGGTAATCATTCACCCTGATCTGAATTAATAAGGCCTCATTAGGCAGTCACAGACACACTGCAGCGCTGAACACAACCACAGCGTTGGATCCAGCCCTCTGTCAGCTCCTCTGGTCGGCTTTGGCATTCGCAGCCCGCTGGCGCACCTCGTGTTTGTTACAGAACTGCGTGTCTTATTTGTGCGTGTGCATGATCCTGTTCTGGAATGCATGGGAATCGTACGTTGACTGTACGCACTGTCCCAGTTTGAAACACAGCGAAGGTTCTGAGCTTTATGAGATAAACCAGGGCTCAGGTTTCACATTCAGTCCAATTTGTTCTGCAGTAGGGAGGCACCCAAGACCGAGTACGAGTACTTACATCTGAGTATTTGCCGATACCGAGTACCGATACGAGTACTTAATAATCCCATTCCAGTTCTTTGTTCCTTTTGTAAATGTGCTTTATTGTCGTTGTCATTAGTCTTTTTTTTTTCTTTTTCGTTGTCATTAGTCTGACTGGAACAAAGTGCTGCTACTGACATTTAAATGCTGTGGTCTCCAACCTTTTTTGGCTCATGACCCCATTTTAACGTCACAAATTCCAATCGACCCCAGACATTCAAAACAGACTTTTTTTTGGCTAAAATTAATTTGTTTAGATTGCACAATAGTTTGCTATAATATGTTGAAATTAAACGTTAATTTTAGACAACATTTAGACTATATAATGTTCGTTTTTATTAGTAAGATTTAATTTTCAATTTTTTTTTTTTTTTTTATAAATTATTAGAAATTTCAGGCAACCCCAGACATTCAAAACACAGACATTTTATTTGCTAAAATTAATTCGTTTTTGATTGTGTTATAGTTTACTATACTATCTTGCAAAGAAACATTAATTTTAGGCAACATTTAGACTATATAATGTACATTTTTAATAGTAAGTTTTAATTTTTTATCAATTAGTAGAAATTTCAGGTGACCCCATTTGAATTCCAGGTGACCCCATGTGGGGTCCCGACCCTAAGATTGAAAAACACTGATTTAATGTTTTGGAATGAGTGTTTGTCAATTAATCCACCAGGGGGCGCTGCTCTGAATTAACCATACTGGACAAGTACCACAAAGAAGAGGAAAGTTTTATGAGAAGAAGAAAGTCAGTAATAACAAACCTGTAGACGACAGAGGGAACACTACTGTGATACTAATGTTGCAGCGTTTTCTCTGGTAAGGTTTAAAAGTTTAGTTTGAGCAGGAAGAGAAAAGACAAATGAGTGAGAGGTTTGGTTTTCACTTCCGCTGGCGGCGGTCCGCACCGCTCCGTACTCCCGCTGGTGTTCTCTGTCTGGGTACTCATCCTCCATCAGCTGGAAAACAGATGAATGTAGTCAGAGGACGGACAGAAGGCTGCGTCTGTATCTGTGTGTGTCTGAACGCTACTGTCAGTCAGCCTTACTTTGATCACCGTCATTTCTTTGGTTCCATCTCCACACTCTTCACACTCACACACGTTATTCCTCCTCCTCGTACCTGCTGCAAGTGAACTGGGAATGTCACATGGACAGAAGTGGGATCGGTGCATTTGTATCAGATTACTTTTACAAGTATAAATACAAGTACACACACTGAGTATCAGAGCCAATACCCGATACTGGTATCGGTATCAGTGCATCCCTAATCTCCAGTGGGCTGAACCAGTAAAATAATAACAGAATAAGGATGGAACCATATGAAAATTTCATATCACGGTTATTGTGACCAAAATTATCACAGTTATCATTATTATCATGGTATTGTTGAAATTGTGCTCAAAATGTTCAGAAAGTACTGATACACACACTGAAATAATTTAACCAAGTTGTATTTTGAAAAAAAAAAAAACAAAACAAAACAAAAAAAAAACAAATAAAATAATCGGCACACTGTCCCTTCTGTGTCAGAAACATTCCAATATTAACCCTTAGTGGTTTGAGCCTATTTTGTCCGTTTTTCAGTCCTTTTGATTTGGCCTTTATGTACTATAGAAACAAATGTTTACTATACCCATGTTTGGGATCTGATTTTTCAGCACAACTTCATCTATATCATCTGCCTATTATTTTTTCACTTTAACCTACTATAAAAACATAAAAGGACAAAAAATACACAAAAAATACATAATCTGATTTCAAAAATTTATATAATTTATACCATAAATAACACACAGATGTTTAACGAACCTTTTCACAGACTTTAAAAGTGAATATTGGTTCCAAATATTAGATATAGAAAATTAAAATTGTAATAAATTAAAACTATGCTCAAATATTTGACATTAAAGCAGATATTTCCATAGGGTTTTCTCCCCTAAAAGTGTGGTAATCAAACACGGTTATCATGAGAATTAGAATTTAAACAGTAATACTAACCGTCTGCAATTTTACCGCAGTTTATCGTTACACCGTAATCGTTACATTGCTATAACAGAATAACCTATAAATAATGACAACTCCAAATTTTTGTCTTTGTTTTAGTGCAAAAAACCCATTAAATTATGAAAATACTTACTTTTATAAACTATCCAAGCAAAAAAAGATGTGAATAACCTGAAAAAACTGAAATTTCTAAAGAAAAATTTGTGCAGTTTTCCCAGTCTTCTTCCTCCACTTCTCATTAGTCCATGTGCATTCTGGATCAGATCTGCAAAGACACTAAACACTGAGGAACAGGAAGAAAAGAGTTCAAACTGGACTGAATTTAATACAGACATTTCAGGTTGGACACATTTGTTCAGGTTAGTCACATTTTATTGGTACAGGAGAGTTTGGAAATGGAAATATTTTCATAATTGAATGTTATTTTTTGCACTAAAACAAAGACAAATATTTGAAGTTGTCATTATTTATAGGCATAATGTCATATTTTTTCACATCAAACCGTTTTGTAAACACTATAAATTTGGTTTTGTTTCTATGTAATGATAACTTCCATAGTCACTTCACCTCAGAAATTCTAAGCCAATACATTTTTTTCCAGGACTCAGTTCTGGGCTCACTGTCTTTATTTCTATTATTTAATATGTGAACTGATGGTCATTTTACAAATCATTTCACTAAGATTTTAGGACCAGTACAAGGCTTTGATGTCTGTTCTGTTGCACTGGTGGATATTTTCTTTCTTAAAAGGCAGTTCAGACTCATTTATTCTTAGACCAAATGATTTGGTTATGCAAATATTTGAATGAAGTGTACGGTTACTGTGTCAGTGACATATGATCTCACATGAGCTCATTCATCGCCCCTCATGTTTATGGTGATTTCCACGATGGCGATGGGCAAAATGCAAACTCAAGGCTTCAAAATGAAGAGTAGACGTTGTGTTATACGAGGGGTGTCCAGCCCTGGTCCCTTAGAGCCTCTGTCCTACATGTTTTAGCTGTTTTCCTCTTCCAACACACCTGACGGCTGTTGTCAGTCTTCTGCAGAGCTGGATGACAGGGTTTTCATCTGAATCAGGTGTGATGGAAGAGGGACACATCTAAAACATGCAGGATAGTGGATCTACAGGACCAGGGCTGGACACCCCTGTGCTATACAATGGCTTCCACCAAGCGCACGTATTTCTCTACAAAACGTGCACATTTCATGATGTGCTTTGCTCTAATTTAGGTTCCATCAGTTCAAGTGTACAAACCCTTCTACATCAGTGCATCTACAACCTCAGCACACTATCACCACTGCCGCGTTTCCGCTACATGGTACCGGCTCGACTCGACTCGACTCGACTCGACTCGAATCAACTCGACTCAGCTCGTCCTTTTTGCGTTTCCATTACGAATAAGGACCTGGAATCTGGTTCCTGGTACTAGTTTTTTGGTCTCACCTCCGCCGAGGTTCCAGGACTGGGGACCAGATACTAAAAGGTGACACTGTGGAAACGCTGACGACCACTGATTGGTCAGAGTCGTCTGTGTGCCCCGCCCTTTTACAAAAGCAGATGCAGAAGTTGACAGTAAATCTGTCAGTAGGTGAATCCACATGATGACAGTCTGGAAAACTACACCATGGTTTGTCCAGGAGGTTCAGACGGAAAAATTCAGCAGGAGTTTGATGAGACAACACGCAGCGAGTGAGTTTATCAGCAACTCTGAGCAGATGACACAGAAGTAACGCGCCGCATCGCTATGACGACCAGGTACTGTAAAGTCAGTAGTATCCTGTCATGGAAATGGTCTGGAACAGGACCTGGTACCAGAGTCGAGTCGAGCTGAGCCGGGTCCACGCAGTGGAAACAGCATATGACCCACCAAAGGCTAACTTCACAGAAGTGCACATGTACAAAAGGGTTTTGGTCTTTACAACTCATGTCCCTGTTCATGTCCCCTGTTTAAATTAAATCAAGGGATAAAGTTCTGAATAATTAGCTCTTTAAAAGTGCAGGAGACTTTCGTCACCAGTTTTTCCTCAGATCTGTCAAACCTCAGTCATATCCTCAGTTTCATGAATCTGTTCGTCTGTGTGTCATTACTGAATCTCTTCCTCATGGTGAACAGTTTCTTAGTTCCATCCACCACAAACAAACCATGTGTTTACAGACAGAGCCAGGAGGGAACTGGCCATCTGAGGAATTTTGTCACCATGTGCACTGTGTGTCTGTGGTGAGCATTCTGAATGTATGGTTTATTTTGAATATTCATAAAAATTCAACTGTTTGTGCAATAAACAAAATTTCAAAATGTGCTGATAGAATAGACCTGGGCTGTCAAACTCATTTTCTTCTGGGGGCCACATTCAACCCAATTTAATCTGAAGTGGGCCGGACCAGTATAATACTAGCATGATACCCAATAAATAATGACAACTCCAAATTGTTTTGGTGCAAAAAATAACATTCAATTATGCCAATATTAACATTTACAAACAATCCAAACAAAAAGGATGTGAATAACCTGAAAAAAAACAAATTTGTTAAGAAATATAAGTACAATTTTATCAATATTATGCCTCAACTTATCATTTATATTTATATACATATGCATTACAGATTAGATCTACATATGCACTAAACACTTAGGAACAGGCAGAAAATAGTTAAAATTGCACTTAATTTTCTTTAGACATTTCAGGTTGTTCATATTTGTTCCGCTTATTCACATTTTATTGTTACAGGACAGTTTGGAAATGTCAATATTTTCATCATTTAATGTTTTTTGTTGTAAATCATGGAGAAAAAAAATGGTGTTGTCATTATTTCTTGGTTATTATGATATTATTTTTGAGTATGATGCCCTAACTTGTACTTTGTAAATTAATCCCATGGGCCAGATTAGAACGTTTGGCGGGCTGGTTTTGGCCCCTGGGCCGCATGTTTGACACCAGTGGAATAGACCTTGTGCTTTTCATAGATATCTGAGCATGCTCAGTGCACCCCCTCCCCACACCACCTGTGGAATGAGGGAAGGGCAGTGAGACTGATTTGCTTTAAAAATAGAAGGTTTGGGCTTAATTTAAGACCATTTCCCTTGTGTTTTTTTGTTTTTCCTGTTGTTTCCAGTGTTGTGGTGATTTTCCTTTATTATTTTTACTGTGTTTTTATTGAGTTTTAACTGTGGAACTGCTTTTTGGAATTCAACCAGGTGTGAAACAGCAGCTGGACTGATTTAGAAAAACAGAGCCCAGAGCTAAAACTACTGGGCCCAGATTCCAATCCTTGTTGTTGTTCAGTGAGTTCCAGTTCACAGATGACATTCAACATCCTAAATCTCTTACTGATGTCCATTCTAGTGCCTTATTTAGTCCAAACCTGTCCAACTTCAGTTCCTCTCTTTGTCTTTTTCTGTTCTTCCACCTGTTTTGACCCTAAAACACACAACCAAACAAAAGCACTGAAGAAAAGGAACACAAGCACAAACTGACAGCAGCTTTAATGAACCTGAAGCAGACGACGATTCACAGCAGAACCTTTACCTGGAACCAGGGGTTAAAGGGTTACTATGTGAACCTTTACCTGGAACCAGGGGTTAAAGGGTTACTATGTGAACCTTTACCTGGAACCAGGGGTTAAAGGGTTACTATGTGAACCTTTACCTGGAACCAGGGCTCAGGGGTTAAACCAGTGGTTCCCAACCTTTTTTTTTTTTTTTTTAACTCCTGACCCCATTTGAACATCACAAATTTCTGGTGACCCCAGACATTCAAAACGGAGACTTTTTTTTTTTTTAATTAAAATTAATTTGTTTTTGATCATGTAATAGTTTGCTCTATTATGTTAAATAAACAAATGTTATTTTTCGAGGACATTTAGTCTATATAATGTCTATTATTGTGGACAGAGGCAGTAAATCCAGGTGTAGATTACTGCACAAAGGCTCAGGATCTGTCCAGTCAGTCCAGCTGTGATTTACAAGGAGGACAATTAATACTGAACAAACAAGAACTGAAACTATGAATTATGAAAGAGCTGCAGCATCTGAAACTGACCACAGTGAACATTTGACACACAAACAGAACCACACACAAACAGAACCACACACAAACAGAACCACACACAAACAGAACCACAGTGCTGCAGTTTCACAGCCACAGTTTGTCTGCTGTGGATTGGGATTACCTCTGTCAACTCAACTGAGATTTTTTTATGAGTAAGTTTTTTGTGTTTTTGTTTTTTTTTTTTTAATCAATTTCTAGAAATTTCAGGTGACCCTGTTTGAATTCCAGGTGACCCCATGTGGGGTCCTGACCCCAAGGTTGAAAAACACTGGATTAAAGTGTTAATGGAGTGTGTGCTCTGTGCAGTCTAGAATTCTGTGTGTGGGGTGTGACCACGGTTTGTGGGTGATTTACTCAGATTGTTTGTGCAAATTACAACAGGTGCAAAGTCTTGGAGACCACCCTATTTAAATGAGGGTTTTTTTCTTCTGTCACTCCATAAATGTTCACACGAGGGTGAAAAACACGTTCTCTGCATCTGGTTTCATCATTTCTTTGTCTCCTAACCACTTCCATGTCTGCTCAGTTACCCATCCAAACCATTTGCTCCTCCTTTTGAGACGTGTTAAATATAGACACAGTTTCTATCAGTTAAATTTCTTTCAGGTTTGATAAATCTCTTTGCATGTGTTAAATTAATATATTTACATTTTCTCCTCCCACCACACGCACAACTGCATGTAAACGCCCCAAATTGCAGATTCATTGTGTCAAACGTACTAACTGGATGCAGACGCACTATTTTACACCTTTGAAAGACACAACCCTTATTGCACTGTTAGTAAATCTGTTTTTACATTTTTTTTGCATGTGCAATGAGTTTGCACATGTTTTAATACACACAAACCTTTAGCAGATGCAGCCCTTAGTTGAATAACACGTGAAAGGAGGAAAATGCATACATGTAGCATGACGACTGGTGTGACATACAGTGAGATTTCATGAGCTCCGTCTCCTATAACCCTCTTTTTGGTTCCTGCCAGTGCCAGCAGTGTGTTCCAGGTCAGCATGAGAAGGCCTGAAGAGTCCAAGAAGTCCAAAAGCCAAGTTGTGACTACTCTGAAACTCCTCAACTGTCAGTAGCCTTTGTAGTTTTGGACCCCTGTGCCGAAAGCATAAAAGCATGGACAGCCCCTTCCAGAAACATTCAAGGGGTTCTATTAAATTGCAAAAGACCAGGTCGCAATCAAGATTTCATTACCCAGAATAAACACGTCGCATCGGGGCCCGGGCTCTTGTCTCGCCGTCAGTCTGTTTTGAAATTCAATAGATTGTAGTGGCAGATCTCCGAGGAGTGGCAGAGAGAATTGTTTCATGGAGTGGAAGCCTGTGGTTTTGGTTTTATTCCCAGGGAGTACTTGGCCGAACAGACTGAAGGGCACTTTGGTTCAGAAAACACCCAACCTTGTTTCAGTCTAAATGGATGTGACAGGTAGCCATGAAAAAAAGAAGAAAAAGAAAAGAGGAGACAAAAAAAAAGAAAGGAAGACACAGCAGTGAAATTCCTGACATGAAAATCCCCCTGTCTGTCCTGGTAAACGTCCTCCAGTCCGGTCCACTGTACATCCAGAGCACAAGCAGCAGAAACAGGAGTAATGGGAACAGTTCCACTTTGATGCATCTTGTTTCTTTCCATTTACCTCAAACCCTGAAATGAAATCCACATTAGGTAACTGCATAAGACGGAGCTGGAGAGGTTAAATGACATGTGAGCAGTTGGAAAATGTGAGGGGTATGATTCAGTTTCAGTCAGTTACAGTTCTGTTTTTTGTTGGGGTTTTTTCTCCAAGGTGTGATGAAGAGGCGAAAAGAAACTTTCAGGGTGAATTATTGACGACTTAGTCATTAACCTACTTTTGCTGTTTAGACAAAATTAGCTTCAACTAAGACTAAAGAAAGAAACTAGGGCCAGACGCACACACAGACGATACTGAAATATGTGTATTGGGTTAATGCAGCGTTTTTCAACCTTGGGGTCAGGACCCCATGTGGGGTCACCTGAAAATCAAATGGGGTCGCCTGAAATTTTGAGTAATTGATAAAAAAACAAAAATACTATATAATTAAAACACCACACATTTTTCCTAATAAAAATAAATTTCAAATAAAATGCAGGATATAATATCTGAGAGGGCACATCTTGATGGACTCAGTCATGTGACCACATGTGTTACTACGCTTCAACCACAGTCAGAAAACCAGATCGAACAGAGTATGTGTTTGTATATAATACATTACCGTATTTTCCAGACTATAAGTTGCACTTTTTTTCATAGTTTGGCCAGGGGTGCGACTTACCCTCAGGAGCGACTTATATGTGAAATTATTAACACATTATTATATAATTTCACATGTTCATTATTTTCACACTGACAACTGCAAGAGGGCGCTCTAGGCTTGTGTACCTGCACCTGCTACTTCTGTACCACTGAAAATTTAAAATGTCAGCATTACCGGTAACTTATAAACACAACTGAGAAGGGCTGAAAAAAATGCCATCAAAAAGAAAATCATATTCTGCAGATTACAAACTGCAAGTAGTGAAATATGCAGCTGAAAACGGTAATCGAGCAGCTGAAAGAAAGTTTGGAGTGAGCGAGAAACTTGTGAGGGACTGGCGAAAAGCGGAGGTTACGCTGACTGCAGTGAAGAAAACAAAAAAAGCTAATCACGGGCTAAAAGCTAGGTGGCCGCAGCTAGAGGAATGAGTTCGCACGTGGGTGCTTGAACAACGTGCTGCCGGCAGAGGCTTGTCAACAGTGCAGTTGCGTCTCCACGCCCAGGTAGTTGCCAAGGAGAAGAATATAAATGACTTTGGAGGACCCTCTTGGTGTTACCGCTTCATGCAACACAACTGCCTCTCTATCAGAGCAAGGACAACGATGTCCCAAAAACTGCCAGCAGACTTCCAAGCCAAGGTCGGCAGTTTCCGTGAGTTTGTTGCAAAGCATGTAACTGAGCACAACGTGACACCGGATCATGTTATTAACATGGACGAGGTCCCCCTCACCTGACATTCCCATGGGCCGAAGTGTCGCAGAGGAAAGGCTAAAGAGTGTGAATATAGTAACAACTGGTCATGACAAATCACACTTCACAGTGGTGCTGGCATGTTGTGGAGATTAGTGATGTGATGTTCACAAACGAATCGAATCTTTTGAACAGCTCTTTGAAATGAACGATGGGAACCGAGTCTTTGTAAAGAGCCGTTCATTTCTTTTTTTTTCTTTTTAAGGAGGGAGTGTCCGATTACCTGTCAATTTACCAACATACTGTTCTTGTTCTGAGAACTGCACTACAGTTCAGGTATTTCAGTAATTGCACTGATTAATCACTGTTGTGTTTTGTGCAATTTTTTCCGTATGTTTACACACATTTATTGTTCTTGTTTTGAGGAGAATGAAATGTTATTTTAAAAGAAAATGTTTTATTTCCTTCTTCATTTTTATTCTACAGACTAGTCCACATAATGTACTGGGATGTTTTTGGTCCAGTTCCATCATTTGTCTAATGTCACCTCTCATGTCATGGATTTAACCCACACATTTGAACTAACGATTCTTCTTTTACGGTAAGATAATATTTACTGCTGCGCCAATTAAACACCTTTAAAATGGAATGTCAATCATCACATGTAGCCTATTTAGTCATTCAAACACTGGTGTTTCAAAAGAATGCCCAAAACATAACAGAGTCAGTCTGTTGAACGACTCTTTTCAGTGAACGACTCCTGATTGAATGACTCCCTTCAAAGAGACAAAAGTCCCAGCACTAGTGGAGATGGATCAAAATTTCCACCAATGGTCATTCATTCATTCATTCATTTTCTGAACCTGCTTTATCCTCACTAGGGTCACGGGGGTCTCTTGGAGCCTATCCCAGCTACATAGGGGCGAAGGCGGGGTTCACCCTGGACAAGTCACCAGTTCATCTCAGGGCTGAACATATACAGACAAACAATCACTCTCACATTCACACCTATGGGCAATTTAGATTAACCAGTTAACCTATCAGTGCATGTCTCTGGATGGTGGGAGGAAGCCGGAGTACCCAGAGAGAACCCACACAGACACGAGAACATGCAAACTCCACACAGAAAGGTCCCACCCTCCATCGACTGGTGTTGGAATCGAACCCAGGACCTTCTTGCTGTGAGGCACCAGTGCTAACCACTGCACCACCGTGTCACCCAATGGTTATTTTCAAATCCAAAACCATGCCAAAAATCCAATCTCCCTCAGTTGCCATCACCGTGAATGAGAAAAGGTGGATGGATCAAGAAATGATGAACTTATGGCTTACGAAGTGCTCCACTAAGCGTTCGGATGGCTTCTTTAGAACATGCAAAGCCCTGCTCGTCATGGACAGCATGCGAGCGCACATCACGCCACAGTTCAAAAATAAATTAAAAGTTTTCAACTCCATACCTGCCATCATCCCTGGATGCTTCACCAGAATACTCCAGCCACTTGACGTCTCTGTGAACCAGAGCTCTAAGGCAGTGTTGCGTAACCTGTGGGAGCAGTGGAGGATGGATGGAGAGCACAGCTTCACGGCAACCGGGAGAATGCACCACGCAACCTTCCTGGAACTCATTGGATGGATCGACAAAGCATGGGCTTCAGTGACAACCGAAACCATCCTGTCGGGCTTCGTCTACCTCCGGGGTTGTTTAGAAGTGACACCGAGGATGAAGAATTCAATGGATTTAGTGATTTGGAGTGAGACTGATGGTTTGGCAAACTTGTTAGCATGTTCTTTATGCTATAGTTATCTGAATAACTGTTAATGTTACGTTAACATACCACACACATACTCAGTTTGTTGTCTATGCGTCTTGTAGCTGAATGTGTAACGTTAGCGTACCGTAACCCTATTCGGCCTGTTGTTCTCTTATCCATTATTATTTTAAATTGCCTTTCAAGATGAAATGTCTGTTCTTGGTCTCGGATTTTATCAAATAAATTTCCCCAAAAAATGCGACTTATATATGTTATTTTCTTCTTTATTATGCATTTTTTGGCTGGTGCGACTTGTACTCTGGATGGATTTATAGTCCGAAAAATACGGTATATAGCCTAAATGTTGTCTAAAATTAACCTTTATTTGCAACTTAGTGTAACAAACTATTACATGATAAAAAAAACTAATTAATTTTGGCAAAAAAAAGTCTCAGTTTTGAATGTCTGGGGTTGCCAGAAATTTGTGATGTTAAAATGGGGTCAGGAGTAAGAAAAGGTTGGGCACCACTGGGTTAATGTGTGAACTTCTGAATTGTTTTATGGCTTATACAAAAGAAACCCAAAAAACTATCAATGATCTGAACATCTGCCACGTCCAAGATAAAAATGATCTCCGTTAACAATGCAGTGTCACATCACAGGCTGGTTTTTAAACAAAAACAGACCAGTGTGTCGGTTCTTACTAGGGCAGATCTACTGCTGTGAAAAGAAGAGCAAACTCCCAGAGGAGAGGTCATTTATAGGACAGAGGCACAGGATCTGTCAGAGCAAGGTTTAGCAATGTTCGACCGAGACAGAATGGATGAAAGGAGAGTTCCAGAGAGAGGCCCAGAGTGAACGCCTTTAACATTCAGAGGCAAGAACGTCTGAGATGGAAGCACACTGGACAGAGTAGACGAGACTGAACCCACAAAGACTGGGGCTGGACGGCCTGATCCCAGTCCAGGTGTACCAGTATGTTTGCATCAGTTATTCATCAGTATTCCAAACAGATCCTCCAAAACAATTCCCAAAATGTTTCTTTGTCCATCTTATTTCTAGATCTGTCAATCCTCCAAATATGAAGAAAATCGGATAAAAACTGATCAAACGTCGACCCAATGAGCATGAAAACATGTGCACAATTTAACTGTTATAAGAGCAAAATGATTGTCCATAATGTTTGGAACACAATAAATAATTCCTACTCAACTCCTGTGTCTTTTTTATTCCAAATCCACACATCACATTGCTTTTCATTTATTGATCCTTTTTGTTGAACAGCTATTTGATTATCAATTCTTCTTTTCAGTATTAAGACAATCCACCATTTTGTTGTTAACCCCTTCTTTTCCAGCTCTTTAACTGTAATAATAGAATGGGAACCTGTTCTTTCAGTATTATTAGGACTAAATATGCACAACTAGACAGATGTGGCTCTGCTCCCTGGTATGCTGCACAACATTTGGAACAATGTGTCAAACGGATGTTTACGTGGAAGCGCATGTTTTCAATGGTGCGTTGTTCACCCAAATTCCTGGAGTGTCCGTACACCAATATACTTCCATCACTAATCTGGACTCTATGCCTTACAGATCTACTGTTCTCACTGGTTCCACATGTTTGTGTCCTCCTGTACCAGGAAGACTTAGTTCCAGATGGAACACAGATGCCACCATGTGCTCAGACACATTTCCATTCACATCTGGTAGAGTCCGTACACCAGTAGTGTCCGTACACCACATTCTAAATATGTGGCTCTGATTTGACTGTTTCTGTCAATATATGGAATTTTTCAGCAGGCATGCTTTGGACACCACATCTATGCAAGAAACAATGCATGATTCTCCTGAGTGCTGTCTTAAGAGTAGTCAGTACAATTTTAACAATATTCTGCCTGATATTCAACGTTTTGTGTGTTTGTAGATCCACTGTGATCTGTACGTTGTAATGCACATGTATAAAGTTGTAATACTGTTAAAATTACGCTTATTTTTCTTCAGAAGTTTCAGGGTGTTCATATTTGTTCATGCTTTGTTCAAGTGCAGTTTGTAGATGTAAACATTTTTATTATGGAATTTAACTTTTTTCACTCAAAAACACAGAGAGAACTTTTGGGTTGACATTATTTATCAGGTCTTATCCTATTATTCATATTATTGGACTGATCCGGTGGATCAGCAGGTATTAAACAGTTTAGATCAGTAGATGCTTTTGGTCGTTGTCGGCTGTTTGGGTTTTTATGGGTTAAAATAGAATCAGAGTGGTCTCAGTCAGGATAGAACTGTGGTTCCCAACCTTTTCTGGCTCCTGACTCCATTTTAACCCTCTGGTATCCCGTCCACCAAGGCCCTTACTAAACACCAGGTGTGCCTTTTTGGCACACTTGTGGAATAATGTCAAAAAAATTTCATACAGTTTGTTTTTAATTCTTTCACACTTTTTTTCTATTTCATCAACTTGAGCCGTAAAAAAAAAACCAAATACTCAATAATTGTCACATTTTTTAACCCTTTAAATGCCGTGTTTGTATTGTAAACAAACTATTTTTTTGAATGCAAAAAATACAAAAAATAATTTTTTCAATATACTCCATAAAAAGTGGAACACATATTATTTGATTTTTTCATCCTGGCATATGTCAGTGATTAACTCCAACGTTGATTGATTTGCATTATTATTTTTGGCACTAAGTCAAATGTTCAAAAATACTAGCATCTGTCACCAAGTGTGCGTAAAATGCACACCTATAAATCAAACTATTAAATATTTTATATTGATTTATTTTTTTGCTCTAATTTGATTTTATTTTTGTAAATCCAGGTCTCCTAATCATACAGATCAAATGTTAGAAATAGTGCGTTTTATGCACACTGGGCAGACAGATGCTAGTCTGGTCATTTTCTTTTGTTTACAATGTGCACATTTGAGTTGGTGGACAGAATTTTAAAGATCATGCAAAAATAAACAACTTTTGAATTCTAACCTTATTTAAATTGGGAAAAATAATATGAAGTTTTTTAATGCGAAGTGCAAAGTGTGCCTAAAAGGCGCACCCAGATACCGGAGGGTTTTAACATCACAAATTTCTGGAGACCCCAGACATTCAAAACAGAGATATTTTTTTCTTA
Organism: Sphaeramia orbicularis; assembly: GCF_902148855.1. Lineage (NCBI taxonomy): Eukaryota > Metazoa > Chordata > Actinopteri > Kurtiformes > Apogonidae > Sphaeramia > Sphaeramia orbicularis. Next base: position 55,227,439 of record NC_043963.1, read on the forward strand.
GATGTCTTATCAGGGCCAAACGGGGGAAGAAATCTGTCCATTCTCTTATCGGTTTGGTTTTGACTGTGTCTGAGCAGGTTGAAGCGTAACAATGCATATGGTCACATGATCAGGTCAATCAACACTGTAAAAAATCTGTAATTTAACAGGATTTTCACTGTTTATTTTACAGATTTTTCCTGTATTTTTAAGTTACAGGAAAATATCAATGAAACGACAAAAACAGACTGTGATTTTACATGTCAAATGTAAAATAACACAAAAAAACTGGAACTGTGACTAACCATAAAATTTCCATTTTTTAAAAGATTTTTTTTCTTTTTTCACAGAAAAATACAGTTAAAATACATTTGCAAATGTAATGTAATATTTCTTTTCTATTTATAAGGTTAAACTGTTAATTTAAAGTTTAATACTGTTAAAAAAAAAAATAAAAAATCAATCAATAAAACCAGATAAAATTACTGACAATTAACGGTAACAGAAGTATTAGTTCTGTCAGTTGAACCAGACTTGTTTGTTAATTGACAAATATGTTTTGTAATTACAGGAGGTTTCACAACAAAAATGTTGAATAAATGTATTTTTGTGAATGTAGAACATGTATAAGCACTGATAAACTGTCCAAATACAGTTTTTATCAGTGGATTGGACAACTGAGTCTCATTGAAAATTATTTATATATATATTTATAGGGAATTGGATTGTTTTATTACATGTAACTATTCTTTATTAAACATTAAAAAGCCAAAAAAAAAAAAAAAAAGCAAAATCTCATGTAAAGTTAGGGCAAAAAACTGTATTTTAATTATGGAAAATTACCGTATTTTTATGAAATGGTTATTTTCCGTTATTTTACAGTATTTTTTTGGCACCCCTGCTGCCAGAATATTACTATTTTTTTATGTTTGTTTTTTTTTTTTTTTACAGTGTAGATATGCCCTTTCAGATATTATATCCTGCATTTTATTTGAGCTTAATTTTTATTAGGAAAAATGTGTGGTTGTTTAATTATAATGAAATCTATATTGAATCATTATAAAAACATTTTTATTGGTAATTTATTTAGCTTATTTATTTATTTATTTATTTATTTTAAATCAATTACTAGAAATTTCAGGCGACTCCACATGAATTCCAAGCGACCCCTCTTGGGGTCCCGACCCAAGGTTGAAAAACACTGGGATAGTAAATGTGTGTACTAGAATGTTGTATTTTTCTTGTAAACCTCTCCTTTTAATTGAGATTGTTTTTGTATATTCTGGTCAAAAAGTACCACATTATTTTGACCATGACTCTGTTTTGTTTTGTTTTTTTTTGTTTTAAAGCAGTGGAAACGGACAATCCAAGGAACAGGGTGGAATGTTTTTTTTTAAATCAACATATTATCATTTTGTTCAATATATTCATAATATTTTGGACTTTCATGCAAAAACTGCTGCTTCTCCACCTTCAGTGACCCCTTCTACAAACCACATTTTGACTCATCATGGTAACACAGGTCAGAAGAAAAAGCAGCTTAAGTATTATTCCATCAGGGAAATGAATATAGTTAATATGTGATAAAAAGAATAAAAACCCAGTGGAGTTCAGGGACATGCAGATGTCAAAATGGAAGGATTTATAACCTGAGGAGAAAATCACTCTAGAATTAAAGAAGACTCAGATCTAAAAAATGATATGCAATTAGTTCTTAGTTATACAGTAATATAACAGGTTACTTCAAAGTGTGTCCTTCCTGTGGTTTTCCTGTCTGGATGTAAAATATTTTACTGAAATAAATTGCAGTGATATTTACATTTTTATTCAACTGCTCATATCCTGAAGAAAAGCCCCCAAGTCCAGAGTTTACAATAGTAAACTACAGACAACCCTCCCCCCCACCCCCGATCACCACCAAAACTTAATCATTTGTTCCTTGTGCCAGTATCAACATTTCCTGAAATTTTCATCCAAATCCATCCATAACTTTTTGACTTATCTTGCACATGGACAGACAGACACACTGTAAAAAAAAAAAAAAATCTGTAATTTAACAGAATTTTCACTGTTTATTTTACAGATTTTTCCTGTATTTTTAAGATACAGGAAAATATCGATGAAATGACAAAAACAGACTGTGATTTTACATGTCAAATGTAAAATAACATGAAAAAACTGTAACTGTGAATAACCAAAAAATTTCCATTTTTAAAAGATTTTTTTTTTCTTTTTTCACAAAAAAATACAGTTAAAATACATTTGCAAATATATCATAATTTCACAAATATTTCTTTTCTATTTATGAGATTAAACTGTTAATTTAAAGTTTAATACTGTAAAAAAAAATAATAAAACGAGATAAAATTACTGACAATTAACCGTAAATTGTCAGTTGAACCAGACTTGTTTGTTAATTGACAAATATCTTGTGTAATTACAGGAGGTTTCACAACAAAAATGTTGAATAAATGTATTTTTGTGAATGTATAACATGTATAAGCACTGATAAACTGTCCAAATACAGTTTTTATCAGTGGATTGGACAACTCATTGAAAATTATATATATATATATATATATATATATATATATATATATATATATTTATCGGTAATTGGATTGTTTAAATACATGTAAATATTCTTTATTAAACATTAAAAAGTAAAAAAAAAAAAAAAAGGCAAAATCTCATGTAAAGTTAGGGCAAAAAACTGTATTTTAATTATGGAAAATTACCATGTTTTTATAAGATGCCCCCCCCCCCCATCACCACCAAAATTTTTAATCATTTGTTCCTTGTGCCAGTATCAACATTTCCTGAAATTTTCATCCAAATCCATCCATAACTTTTTGAGTTATCTTGCACATGGACAGACAGACAGACAGACAGACAGACAGACAGACCAACAGACAGACAGACAGACAGACAGACAGACAGACAGACAGACCAACAGACAGACAGACAGACAGACAGACAGACAGACCAACAGACAGACAGACAGACAGACAGACCAACAGACAGACCAACAGACAGACAGACAGACAGACAGACCAACAGACAGACAGACAGACAGACCGACAGACAGACAGACAGACAGACAGACAGACCAACAGACAGACCAACAGACAGACAGACAGACCAACAGACAGACCAACAGACAGACAGACAGACAGACAGACCAACAGACAGACAGACAGACCAACAGACAGACAGACCAACAGACAGACAGACAGACCAACAGACAGACCAACAGACAGACCAACAGACAGACAGACCAACAGACAGACAGACAGACAGACAGACAGACCAACAGACAGACCAACAGACAGACAGACAGACCAACAGACAGACAGACAGACAGACCAACAGACAGACCAACAGACAGACAGACAGACCAACAGACAGACAGACAGACAGACCAACAGACAGACAGACAGACAGACAGACCAACAGACAGACAGACAGACCAACAGACAGACAGACAGACCAACAGACAGACCAACAGACAGACAGACAGACAGACCAACAGACAGACAGACAGACAGACAGACCAACAGACAGACAGACAGACCAACAGACAGACCAACAGACAGACAGACCAACAGACAGACAGACAGACAGACAGACCAACAGACAGACAGACAGACAGACCAACAGACAGACCAACAGACAGACAGACAGACAGACCAACAGACAGACCAACAGACAGACAGACAGACAGACAGACCAACAGACAGACAGACAGACAGACAGACCAACAGACAGACAGACAGACAGACAGACCGACAGACAGACAGACAGACCAACAGACCAACAGACAGACCAACAGACAGACAGACAGACAGACCAACAGACAGACAGACAGACAGACCAACAGACAGACAGACAGACCAACAGACAGACAGACAGACAGACAGACAGACAGACAGACAGACCAACAGACAGACAGACAGACAGACAGACAGACAGACAGACCAACGCTGGCACAAACAGAACCTCTTTGGCGGAGGTAAATAACAGATGTATTAATGTGACAGTACAGAGCAGTAGATTTATGTGTAGGTCATCTTCAGAATAATGCTTTCATTGACTGACAAAAAAAACAAAACCATACTCCCTCTTATGTTAAACACAGTATAATCTTACATATATGCACTCATATTAAACTCTTGCCAAATTCTTCATATTGTTACTTCTGTTTTCTAAAACTTTTCATTACATGATACTTACTGATGAAAACTGTATACATTTCTGTTTCTGAATGTCACTTTAAATTCATTCGTATTATCATCTGATGACTTTTGACCATTTTTTTTTACATGGTTTATAATGTAGTTAAGATCTCAGAAACACCTGAAAGAGGACGAAACAATAAATAATGTTATAATTATGGTGCATATGTTTTGTACCTTTGGGCAGATAGAGTACTGCAAAAAAACCAAAAAACACTGAGTCTGTTTACGTCCACACCAATACTCCGATCATTACCCGATTTCTGGAGTTATGTGATTACTGCAGTGATCATGTAAACAGGATAATCTGATCAGGTTTGTCCGATAACAGCAGTAATCTGATGATGAGAAATCAGATTAACACACCTAGATTTCTCCACAATACTCTGATGTCTTCACACATGTATACAGATTAATCTGATTTATTTATTTATTTATTTTTTTACATCTGTGCATTTGTAAAAAAAACAAACAAAACATCTATATAAACAGAAGTTACACAGCGACACCGTGAGTCTAAGGAAAAATGTAAACAAACAATGAAATGAAATGAAGGATAGCAGCATCATGTGACCTATTCTGTAGTCTTATTAGCTCCTCCCACATTAGGACAGCTAACGCTGACACCATAGGCATTACCATGGTAACAAGACAAGATCGGATGTTTTGAAAATGGCAGGAAGTGTAGGTCTTACATCATAACGTACGTACGTACTCCCAAAGAAATCAGATAATGGACTGAAACATGTAAACCAGGGTTTTTCAATTATCGCATTTTTGAAGTGCATGTAAAGACGTCGCATCTCATTATGGAAATTATCGGATTACTCCCAGTTATCGGATTTTTATGGTCTTGTAAATGGGCTCATTGACTTGGATTTATCAGAAAACTAAGTTGTTTTTCACCAGCAGGGGGCAGCCATCCTGAAACAGGCAGATCATGTCAGTCCATTGGTTTTGTTTTGCCGCGTTTCCACTACATGGTATCGGCTTGACTCAACTCGTCCTTTTTGCGTTTCCATTACGAAAAAGGACCTGGAATCTGGTACCTGGTACTAGTTTTTTGGTCTCACCTCTGCTGAGGTTCCAGGACTGGGGACCAGATACTAAAAGGTGACACTGTGGAAACACCGCAGACCACTGATTGGTCAGAGTCGTCTGTGTGCCCCGCCCTTTTACAAAAACAGATGCAGACGTTTCCAGTAAATCTGTCAGTAGGTGAATCCACATGATGACGGTAAACTGTAAAACTACTCCATGGTTTGTCCAGGAGGTTCAGACGCAAAAATTCAGCATGAGTTTAATGAGACAACATGTAACGAGTGAGTTTATCAGCAACTGTGAGCAGACGACACGGAAGTAACGCACCGCATCGCTATGACGACCAGGTGAAGTCGGTAGTATCCTGTAATGGAAACGGTCTACAGGAATAGGACCTGGTACCAGAGCTGAGCCGGGTCGAGCCGGGCCAGTTCCATGTAGTGGAAACGCAGCCTTTGGTTTTAGTTTGTTCACCAGCAGAAGCTACACATTATTACTGAGCTAGCTGTAGGTCAGAACACATTATCTATCTATCTATCTATCTATCTATCTATCTATCTATCTATCTATCTATCTATCTATCTATCTATCTATCTATCTATCTATCTATCTATCTATCTATCTATCTATCTATCTATCTATCTATCTCATAGTCACACTACATTAAATATGATCACATGAATGTGACAGTGTTTGTTTGTCTATATGTTCAGTCTGTGATGAACTGGTCACATGTCCAGGGTGAACCCGCCTACACCCATAAGTAGCTGTGATAGGCTCCGCCCCCATGACCCCAGTGAGGATAAAGAATTTGCATTCACTGAAGTGAAATTATTTGGGGCTGAAGGTCCAGGTTGTGTCCTCGTGTCGGTGTGATATCTACAGAATGCTAGGAGGAAGTTTTTCCAGACTTTTGTACAAACACTACTTTATACTGAAGGATGGACTGGTTAGATTTTGGTGATGGTTTTTGGCTCTAGCTGCTGGTGTAACAGTCCTGCATGAACAGATTATGATGGAAGGACAGCTGATCCATCTGACTACACGTATGATTCTTGGTTTTTGTGCCATCAGTAGAAAAGGCTGTGTATATCATAAAAATAGAAGCATTTCAGTTGATTGTACCACATCATCTGGACACATATTCCAACAACTCAAGTCAGTGGGTTCCTCTGACTCTGTCTTGTCACCAAGGTTACCCACATAGTTTATGACTCCAAAGCTCTGCGTCTTTCCTTCCACCCTTGACATAAACCCTCAGAGGTTGGCATGGCCTCCGTCCACTGAATGTAAAATACAACAGTGCATCTCCTGAAGAAACAACATTACAACGGCATCGTCCTCTTTTATTGACTTTGACTTATGTAATGACAAACTGCTCAGAGAGGATCATTCCATGGAGCTAAACGGAACCGGCAGCGCTGTAGTTCATCTACTGGGAGGATTTATGTAGTACCACTCATACAACATCTGTGTGATTGGACTGAACACATATGTGCTGATAATACCTAGTTTAAATATTACTACTAGGACAATATGGAATTTATATATATATATATATATATATATATATATATATATATATATATATATATATATATATACGTGTGTGTTTTTTTGTTTGTTTTTTCAGGGTTTTTTTAATATCTGGTAGGATAAGTTGTAAATGGGTAGTATCATATTAGTGTATATAGGAAAAAGGATGTGTGATATAGTTATACTATTATTATTATCATTATCGTTATCGTTATCATCATCATTATTATTATTATTATTATTATTATTATAAAATAATATTTGCTATATAGTGTTCATAAGGAATAGAAATTGGTGGTAGGAGTATATACATTTTTACTTCTTCCTACTCCTTTTTGAGCATGTAATTATAATATAATATAATATAATATAATGTAATATCATTTCATTTCATTCATTTGTTGTATTTATCTTGTTGCTATTATTATTATTATTATTATTATTATTATTATTATTATTATTATTTGTTTGTTTGCTTGCCTCTCAATCATTTATGTACCAGTATTTATATTTTGTTGGTTGATTTTTGTTTTAAATTCACTGTCTACATGTTCAAAATAAAGATTTCATTCATTCATTCATTCATAAACACACCTGCAGTTAATCCATAATACCTTTTTAAATGATGGAACGTTGTCAGCACCCAGTATTTAGCGGTGATTAGCAGCATTAGAGGCATTTCCACACAGCAGTTCTGATTTCAGTTCAACTCCATCATTGGATGTATTTGTGATTTTTGCATATTCATCAGCTCTACACTGTAAAAAATGTTTGTAAATTTTGCGGTGAAAAACTGTTAATCATGACAGTAAAAATCTGTAAATCTCCAAAACAGTTTGAAACTGTTTATATAACACTGAATCACAGTAAATAAGTTAATCAGCAAAAAACTGTATTTTTTACATTTTTTCCCTTGAAAAAATACATTTTCCTACTGTTGCATAGTTTTTTTAATGGAAAAATGCTGTAATATGTATAACATTCAATACCGTGATTTTTGCATTTATTTCTTGAAAAGAATACAATATTTCACAGTTAAATGTACGTACTGTTGTGATCACGGAAACAAGCTGTAATATTTATAACAAGTAACATGGCAATTTTTGCATTTATTTCACACATATTGATGTATTTTTGTGTTAATAACGGATATATGCTTTAATATTTATGACAGCTTTATATCAAGCTAAAAATACATATATTAAATGTTAAATACACTAACTGTTATGCTGGTAATGGAAAATGCTGTAATATTTATAACAGGTCACACTACAGTTTTCACATTAATTAATCGTAACAAAAAAAAAAAAAAATGCAGTTTGTATTTACTAGACTGTGCATTCTTTGACAGCCCGCCCGAAATTCAAACGGGCCAATCAGCGCATCGCATCTGACTCCTGTCCGGTAACCTCCGACACGCTCCGGTCCGGGTTGGTTTTGTTCCGGACTTCATCTGTCCAAGTCCATGGTCCTCACCGGAGGAGATTCATCAGCGGTCTGGACTTGTTTTTTTAGGATTTTCAGGCAGAACCTAAGCTGTCTTCTGTTCCTTTGGTCAGTACAGCTGCAGCAGTATAAGAGCCGGAGTGAATTCTTAGCAGTGGTCTCTTCAGTTTGACTGCTTTCAGAAAATGCGGTGTGGGTTTAGCCGCTAAAGCGGGCTCAGTCTGTGCTGAAGCCTCTGATTAGCTAACCACGCTGCTCGTGTTGTAGGTATAACCTCTGTGTTTTTTTGTTTGTTTTTTTTAATCATTGAAGATGTATTCTTGGAGAAAACGTTCCGTCGGTAAAAGCATATGTTTTGCACTGCAAACTGCACCGCAATGAACCCCGGCGTGTTTTCAAATGTGTTGGTTGTAAGCAAGTGTTTTCTGGATATGCAGCTTTAAAGTCGCACTTTTATCGCCACCACAACAGTACACTAACAGTTACTCTGGATACGACTTTAACGTCATTAAAATGCACCGTCTCACTGTGTGAACGCCAGTGTGACGGAACTAAATCGTTGGTTGCTCACTTAAAGGAGCACATAGCAGAAGGGCGTCATGTAGCTTGCCCAGTGAGAGGATGCAAAAGTGTGTTCACTGCAAAAACGTCTTTTAGCTCTCACATGTCCAGAAAGCACAGACATTGGTCAGAAAATGTGATTTGTCCATCAATCAGAGATGCACAATGTGAGAGTCCCACTACAAGTGCTACCACACAGGGAGCTGCCAATGTGGCAGATGCTGAAGACACTGTTGGGGATGGGTCTAATTTCAGTGACCTGTATGTGAGAATATATGTATGTTTTACATAAAACTACAGGGACAGCATCTTCTTCCAGTGTCTACCATTCAAAACATTGTTGAAGAAATACAGAACATACACGAACTGGGACAGACATATACTTTGAATCAACTTAATTTACTTCTAAAAGGTATGTCAGCTTCAGATGAAGAGATTGTAAAAATCTGACACAATTAAACAATCTGACTTGTTTACAGCTTGCCATACAGGGCCCATGAGAACTGCTTACTCAAGAGCCCAGTGCTATAAAGACATGTTCAAATATGTGGAGCCCAAAAAAGTGTTGTTGGGCAGAGATGAGAACAGGACACAGAGGTGTGCCTATTATATTCCTGTGCTAGACACTTTAAAGGGTATGCTGGAGTCTGGTTTTTGGCAGGGCCTCATGTCAGTGGGTCCTAATGATGTTTCCAAAACAGATGTTCTCTCTGACACTTGTGATGGTAAGGTGTTTGTGTCAAACAATTTTTTTCAGGAAAACCCAAATTGTCTCAAGCTGGTTTTATACCAGGATGTGTTCGAAGTTGTGAACCCATTAGGTTCTGCAAAAAAGAAGCACAAGGTTTTGGCTGTGTACTTCTCGCTACTCAACATGCCCCCCCATGTGCGATCAAATGTTGACCACATGCAGCTGGTTTTGTTGTGTAGAGAGAAAGATTTTAAGGAATTTGGGCATGCCACGGTTTTTTCTGAACTGCTTACTGATCTGAAACAACTGGAGGAAAATGGGATAGCAATGGGAAATGAACTTTTGGTAAAGGGAGCTCTCTACTGCATTGCTGGAGACAACCTGGGCTCTCACACAATTGGTGGTTTTACAGAAAATTTCAGTTCATCTGAGTACTTCTGCAGATATTGTCTGATTTCTCAAACTGAATTTCAGGGTGCTGATCCTAACATCTGTGGACTGGAGCGGACTCCAGAAATGTACAGATCTGCCATCGAACAGCTGGAGACAGAGGATGCCACACAAGTACAAGGGATCAAGTTCAGGTCGGTATTTAATACTCTACAAAACTTTGATGTTTGTTCACCTGGCCTGCCCCCCTGTCTCTGTCATGACATCTTTGAGGGTGTTCTCTTGTACGATGTTGCTCTTTACCTCAAGTACTTCATCAACAAAAAGAAATGGTTCACCTACACAATTTTGAACAGACGAATCAAGCAGTTTGAATACAAAGCAACAGATGCTTGCTCCAAACCTTGTGAGGTCAGTCCTCAAACACTAAAACTGAGTGGACATGCTGTCCAAAATTGGAACTTCTTGAGACTGTTGCCTCTTATAATTGGAGACAAAGTGCAGGACCCCCAAGATAATGTGTGGCAGTTAATTTTGCAGTTTAAGGACATTGTTGACCTGATTTGTGCTCAGCAAATTTCCATAGGTCAGGTTGCTTATCTGGATGTACTCATCCAAGAATATTTGGAGACCAGGAAGACACTATTTCCAGATATCAACTTGAGACCTAAACACCATTATTTGCGGCATTATCCAGGACTGATCCTGAAATTTGGCCCACTCATCAGGCTATGGACTATGCGTTTTGAGAGCAAACATAGTTACTTCAAAAGATGTACTAGGCATCTGAAGAATTTCAAAAATCTGTGTTTGACTCTTTCAGAGAGGCATCAGATGTTTCAGGCCTTTCTTTCCGCTGGGTCAGTGAGTCCTTCAGTCTTGCAAGTAAAAGATGGCTCACCATTTTACTCAGAGCTTTACAGTGAGCAAGTTAAAGGCACAATCCTCCATTTTGGCTTCACTGAAAGAAATACAACAATTCATGTTAATGTGCAGTATAATGGGATAATTTACAAGAAGGGCCAATTTGTTGTCACTAAAAATGAAGATTCAGTGGAGTTTGGTGAAATCATCCTCATTCTTGTGAAAGATGATTTTGCACTTCATTTTCTCATGAGAGTGCATGATGGGGAATTTCTGTCACACTACCACATGTACACTGTAAAAAAGGACACTGTAAAATTAGAATGCAGACTTGTTAGTGACCTGGTTGACATGTGGCCTTTATCATATTACATACAAAATGGATACCAGATTGTCCCTTTGAAGCACAGTCTCTTTTCACACTAAATGCTTTTATTACAGTGGGCCAGATGCTAAATGCTCTTGTTTGTGTCTTAACAGATATGGCTGAATCACAGATAGCAAAGAAACTAAGTGATACCATAGCAGCAGTGCTACCGGATCTTCCTGATCAAGTTGTCAAGTCAATAGAAGATACTTTGAAGGCACTTGGTGCAGCAACAGCAGATGATTTACAGTACGTTACAGAGGGAGACTTGCTGCCAGTATTAAAGCCCATACAAGCCAGACGACTGGTTGCTGCCTGGGCCCAAAACGGTGGGTGTAAAACATTGCCACCACAGCACACTTCTCTTATAGAGCTGCATAAGTAATTTAAACTAGTTGATAGATTTTCAAGTGGGAAAAGTTTGGGAACCACTGAACAACTGATCTAGAAATTTATCAATACGTTACATTCTGTTACAGAGTAGAAAAACATTCAAGGTTTAATGCTTTCAAATCTTTTCTTGTACTTTTACAGACGTATCCACTCCAGCTCCAGCCCTGGCACGTTCTTCTCTAGTCTCTCTCCTTTCCTCTCCTGCTCCATCCTCGGTCACTGCCTCACCAGCATCATCCACAGCTACATCCTCACCCTCAGGAAGCTGTTATGCACTTGCGCCAAACTGGGTAGACAATTTTCAGATACCATGGCAGAAGCTCCCTGAAGAGTTGGTACAGAGTTTGGAAAGACAGAAAAGGCCAAGTGCCCGACTACGACGAGAAATGGTGAGGACTGTGGTCTCTGAGATGATGAAGATTTGTAAGAATCCAACCAAACCCAATACCACAGAGATAGCAAAAAGGATGGTGGCCAGATATCCAAAGTCTCTTCAAGATGTGATTGATGGTGACATTATTGGCCTTGGATACCATTCCCTGGTAAAGCAACTCCAGTCAAGAGTGGAAAATGTCAAACGACCTGACACACCAAAGATAAAGAAACGCAAAGTAGCATCAGATGATGACACCGATGAAATATCTACCGAACAAAGAGCAAGTGTTCAGGACACGTATGGCTGTATCAACTGGGAGCCGAAAAATTTACCACTCCCTGAGACTGTGGAGAGTCAGCTAGAAAAAAAAGAACAAATGAAGATGTTTGAAGAGATGAACTACAATTCAGATGCTGTGAAAGAATTAATCAAGTCCACCTATTTCACCCAGCGCAAAGAAATCAATAAAGGTGCAAGCATCCAGAAATTATGTCAGGAATGGCCATTTTTGTTTAAGGAAGTCGGTATGGCAGCACACTTCCAGGAACTGACAGGCGTGAGTTTGATCGAGTCCTTCCTTGCCAATGTGGACAAAAAGGGGGCACGTCTCCTAAACTTCTTCAAACGTGTTGATACACATAAACGCAAACAAGTTCTGGATGCTCTTCTCAAGCAGCAGACTGAAAGAGGTCAGTCCACTGGTTGCTCGGAAGAAGTCATACAGATGGTACTTCTTTTACTGGCTCATTTTGATGAGAAGGAAGAGCATCTGTTCCATTTTGTAGAGAAGACAAGCCTTGCTGAGGAGGTTCAGATGGAGAATGTTCCACCAACACCCTGCCTTATTGTGTGTGGTAAGTAAACTGAACAAACCTGCAAGCTTTCTCTACTATGGTACCAACACCCATTTGTATTCTTGGCTTGTTTACTTTCATGTTATCTTGCAGCCCACTTTGAGACACTGGCTAACATTTCACCTGATAAGTTCTGCCAACAGTAGATTGTATGACTCTCATCCTATATTGAAATAAGTACCATTGAATTTGTATTTATGGCTGATATTGAAGCCCTTGTCATTAAAGTTTTGTTTTTATTCATTTTATTTACTCTTAGGGTCCTCCTGCTTTGGTGCTGAGACATTTATGTTGAGCATCGACAAAGAAGTTGTCAACAACCACACCACTTCCTTCACATCTGCCTGATGTTTGGCAGTTACTACTGCTTCAACATACACTACCCAGTGGAACTACGGTCTACACTGGAGTTCCTCCAACGGTAAAATTTCTCTCTTTTTTAGAAAATACAGTTTATTTGATGTCCCACCTGAAGTTCTTTCTTTCTTTTTTTCTTAAAGGTGTTTCTTTTCAATAAATCCTGAGAAAGGCACCAAAGTTGAGTGGAATAATAATAAGAAGAAAGTGTTCTCAGTCAATCCCAGGGTCCTCACTCTGATCTCAGACCTTGCTGACCATGAGTGGACCTACCAGTGATGCTGAGGGATGATATGATAAAAGGTACACTGGATGTTATATGCACTGCAGATATTTGTTGTTAGAGTTAAATTTCTGAAAGTTTTACAAAATGTATAGTTTTACTAGATAAATTGTCTGGTACTATTTGTACATGTTCAACTTTACTGCACTGGTTTTGTACTTTGAACAAGTTGAGGTAAACTTGCTAGTTCCAGGATTGTCTTAAAATGGTTAAGCATCAGGGTGAGTTGATAATTAAGGAATTCCCTTTCAATGTGAACTATTCCTTTAAGTAATACTTAAATAATGCATAATTCATAATGAATTACTGCATGCAATAATGAAGGATGCATGATTAATTCCTTTTGCAAAACTTAATGTGGTTTGTCCAAACTTAATAGATTGTCAATCAAGGATTATTAGTTCAATTACTTCATATGTTCATTGATATTTGACAAGATTAGCTTGAGTATTTTCTCTTTTTTTGTATAAAAGTTTATGGACCACACCTTAATTTCCCTTTAAACTTTTAAGGGAATAGACCGAATGGTAGTTTTGGAGAGATTTACAACACAGTGGATGGAATATGTTATGGTCAGATATTTTTAAGCTCAGCAGTGTGCCACAGGCCGTGCCAATAAATGGTCAATTGAGTGTAAAGGACACTAATTCGCTAACAAAATAATACCATCAGTTGTCCAACAAATTCTATTAGGCCTAATGCCATAAAGATTCAGGTGTTGTCCATAAACTTTTATACTACAGAAATCAAGCTGATCTCATCAAATATCAACTGACATATGATGTACCTGTGAATTAATAATCCTTAATTGATGATCTATAAATAAGTGTGATCACATAACGAAGTAATAGTGACTTAATGTTAACTGTGAGCAACATTAATTAATTGTCCATCTTTTGGTAGTGCATGTAGTAATTCTTCATGAATTATGCATGAATTGAACATTCCTTAAGTATGACTTGTACCCCTCAAGTGAAGTGTTACCTTTAACAGTTCCTTGCAGTCATAGAGATATTATGTTCTTTAGCTTTATGATGCAAGATTTGAAACTTTTGTTCCTCTTCAGGGAAGATTTTATTTTGATAATGCGAAAATGATACGCTGTATGTACACTAATATCACTTTGTGATTAGTTTTGTACCAAAAAATTCACGTAAATGTTGTCATATTAAGTGTCAAGGTTTCTTGGCAAATTGTCTGTTATAGTTTGTAAGTAAAAAGTGTGTTCAGCTACTACACTGGTTTGAAATTGGAACAGTTTCAAAGTGAACTTGTGAACATTTCTTACAAGATGTTCTTCTCATTCATAAATATTTTGTGATATCTAAAACTTCAAATATGTGATATTTACAACCTCACAAATATCAAATAAAGAGTTTATATATTTGAAAAGTTTAAGGTGGATATTTTTTGTGGCTGTTTTGGTACATTAAGTAATTTGACAATATTAATTCATGCTCTTTGTTTTAAGTTTACAGAACAGAATGAATGACACAGAAATACACTCTTGTCTGGCAAGTTCCATATCCTCTGACAACAATGGAAATGCTAATTTGGCTGAATATTTAAAGTATATTTTTTGAAAAATATGTACATCTGATCTTTTCTTATTTTTATATTATGTTCTGATTCTACTCTGAAGCATACTTTACTTCACTACATTTATCTAACATCTTTTGTTAGATTTTTTTGCATTGATGGATTTAAGTGGTAGTTTATAATTCATAGTACTAATACAGTTAAAGAACATGTTTCATGGTACACATCTTTTTGCTTAGTAGTTAAGTTAATGAGGTCTTTCAGTGTTTTTTTTTTTTTTACAGTAAAATATGGAAAAAACACCATTTTTAACCATAAAATCAGCAGCACTGGCACTCATTGCTATTACTAATAGACATCGATTTACTGTAATTTTTACAGGGAACTTCTGCGTGGACTTTAATATTTGCAGTAATTTTTGGGAATTTTTACAGAATAAATTAGTCGTTTATAATTTAGACTGTTAATTGTCAAGCAAAAAACCGTCATATGTCATGACACAAACTTTGTTTTATACGATATTTTCATGTAAAATTTCAAGTAAAACTAATTTTTTTTGAAGGTTAAAACTTTTTTTTTCACAGTATAAAATGGAATGAAGCTCATTTTTTAACCGTAAAATCAACAGTATCAATAGTAAATGAAGAAAATGTTTTACCGTAATTTTACGGTAGTGTTTCGGCAACCACAGCTGCCGGAAGTTTACCGTAAAAACAAGTTTTTTTTTTACAGTGTATAACCAGCCTGTTATCTGAAGTTCTGCTGTCATTTTAATTCACTATTGCTTTACTGAACTACACTGTAAAAAAAAATCTGTAATTTAACAGATTTTTCCCCATTTATTTTACAGATTTTCCTTTATTTTTAAGATACAGGAAAATATCAATGAAATGACAAAAACAGACTGTGATTTTACATGTCAAATGGAAAATAACATGAAAAACTGCAACTGAATAGCCATAAAATTTCAGTTTTTCTAAAAGAAATGTTTTCTTTTTTCGCAAAAAAATACATTTAAAACACATTTGCAAATGTATCATAATTTCACAAATATTTCTTTTCTATTTATGAAATTAAACTGTTAATTTAAAGTTTAATACTGTAAAAAAAAACAAATAAATAAATAAACAAGATAAAATTACTGACAATTAACCATAAAATAAGTATTAGTTCTGTCAGTTTAACCAGACTTCTTTGTTAATTGACAAATATCTTGTGTAATTACAGGAGGTTTCACAACAAAAATGCTGAATAAATGTATTTTTGTGAATGTAGAACATGTACAAGCACTGATGAACTGTCCAAATACAGTTTTTATCAGTGGATTGGACAACTGAGTCTCATTGAAAAGTATATGTAAATATATATTAGTGCTGGGCAGCGATTAGAATTTTTAATCGCAATTAATCACATGGATTTCTGTGATTAATCATAATTAATCGCATAGTTATATGGGGGGGGGGGGGGGATTGTCAGCATCAACAGTGTGTATTTCCTTTCAGTGATATTTCAGACTGAAGTACTCCGCTGATAAAAAATAATTGCACATGTCAGTGCTTCCAAACACCTGTGTCCTCCCCCACCATTCTTTATTAAACATTAAAATGTAAAAAGAAAAAAAAAAGCTAAATCTCATGTAAAGTTAGGACAAAAAACTGTATTTTAATTATGGAAAAATACCGTATTTTTACGAGATGCTTATTTTCCATTATCTAACAGTATTTTTTCGGCACCCCTGCTGCTGGGATAATACTGTTTTTTTTTTCAAGTTTTTTTTTTTCAAGTTTTTTTTTTTTTTTTTTTTTTCAGTGCATGGTCTGTCAGTCATGGCAGTTCTGATTTCAGTTCAGCTCCATCATTGTATGTATTTGTGATTTTTGCATATTCATCAGCTCTATAATTGGCCTGTTATCTGAAGTTCTGCTGTCATTTTCATTCACTGTTCCTTCCACTGAACTTCCCACTCCAGAGCAGAACAGAACCTGGCGTGTACGCGTTTTAGCAAAGCATTTTATCTGTGTCCAATCAAAAATAATTGCCTCCTCCTTCCAGATCAAGCCACCTATATAGAGCGAAGCGCCTTAAAACAGCCCGTCAAATGGAAGCGCCTATCTAAATCTGAATGCATCCATGTTAAGTAGCTGCCAGAGATTAAACACAAAGCACACATAAACAAAGAGCTCCACCTCCTCCTCACTCCTCACTCCCACTCTCTCTCCTGCAGATTCCTTTTCTAAACAACATGAGTCAGTCAGGTCGGGGTTTTTATCGCACATCCCCGTCCTTGGACCGAACCCAGCCAATCACGCCTGCAGGAGGGAGGAAGATGGGAAGAAGGCCGGAGTCATCGACAGCTGAGCAGAAACGAGCTGAGGACACGCTGACCAGGGGCGCTGGTCCGCTGTTCCGCTGTTCCACTGTTCCACTGTTCCGCTGTTCCACTGTTCCGCTGTTCCGCTGTTCCACTGTTCCGCTGTTCCACTGTTCCACTGTTCCACTGTTCCACTGCACTAATTGGCTCACTTTTAGATCTGAATACATTCAACAGATGTTTGTCTGAGCCCTGAGCCACGGAACTGCCCACTGTGGACCAGTGTGCCCACTGTGGACCAGTGTGCCCACTGTGGACCAGTGTGCCCTCTGTGGACCAGTGTGCCCACTGTGGACCAGTGGACCCTCTGTGGACCAGTGTGCCCTCTGTGGACCCTCTGTGGACCAGTGTGCCCACTGTGGACCAGTGTGCCCTCTGTGGACCAGTGTGCCCTCTGTGGACCAGTGTGCCCTCTGTGGACCCTCTGTGGACCAGTGTGCCCTCTGTGGACCCTCTGTGGACCAGTGTGCCCTCTGTGGACCAGTGTGCCCTCTGTGGACCCTCTGTGGACCAGTGTGCCCTCTGTGCTGTGTTGTCCTTGTTTTCAGCTCTGCTCTGGCAGAGGCCCGTCTCCTGCTTGACTTGATTTCAGAGTACATTAGCTCCTATATATCACGCTTCAGTTCAACTACACTGTAAAAAAAACAAAACGCAGCAAAAAAACAGTAATATTCCAGCAGCAGGGGTGCTGAAAAAATACTGTTAAAAAACGGAAAATAATCATCTCATAAAAATACGGTAATTTTCCATAATTAAAATACAGGTTTTTTTGCCCTGACTTTACATGAGATTTTGCTTTTTTTTTTTTTTTTTTTTTGACTTTTTAATGTTTAATAAAGAATATTTACATGTATTAAAACAATCTAATTCCCTATAAATATATATATATAAATAATTTTCAGTGAGACTCAGTTGTCCAATCCACTGATAAAAACTGTATTTGGACAGTTTATCAGTGCTTATACATGTTCTACATTCACAAAATACATTTATTCAACATTTTTGTTGTGAAACCTCCTGTAATTACACAAGATATTTGTCAATTAACAAACAAGTCTGGTTCAACTGACAGAACAAATACTTCTGTTACCGTTAATTGTCAGTAATTTTATCTCATTTTATTTTTTATGTTTTTTACAGTATTAAACTTTAAATTAACAGTTTAATTGCATAAATAAAAAAGAAATATTTGTGAAATTACGATACATTTGCAAATGTATTTTAACTGTATTTCTCTGTGAAAAAAGAAAAAAAATTCTTTAAAAAAATGTAAACTTTCTGGTTATTCACAGTTACAGTCTTTTCATGTTATTTTCTATTTGACATGTAAAATCACAGTCTGTTTTTTTTTCATTTCATTGATATTTTCCCTTAATCTGAAAATACAGGAAAAATCTGTAAAATAAACAGTGAAAATTCTGTTAAATTACAGATTTTTTTACAGTGTACATGCTGTAGCAAAATAAACCGCTCTTGTGTCTTAGAAGCAATCGGTTGCTGTAGCTCTGAAAATGATCTCCTGAGGCTTGTTAGTGTCAGCCCAAAATAGTGACAGGATTTAACAACGTGTACATTCATGGGAAGCAAAACTATTAAATGTATTATCAGAAGCAGGAGTGACGGCTGAAGGCTCCAGTGACGCCACAGCAGAAGGATCTGAAGGAGCAGCGCAACCACTCATGCTGCCTTCAGGTGCCATCGGGAATCAAGGTTCTAGTAGTTTGGGATTTTTCATTCTAGTTTAGTTATATTTAGTTTTGAGTTTTTTTCTGTAATTGAGTTAGTTTGAATTTGTTTTTGAGCAGGTTTGATAGTTTTTATTAGTTTTTGTTATTTTCTTTTTTTTCTTTTATTCCATTTTTTTTCTCCTTTTTTTCCCCTTTTTTTTCTTTTTTTTTTCTCTAGGTCCAGGTCAATGTTCTCATAGTTTGGGATTTTTCATTCTAGTTTAGTTTTATTTAGTTTTTACTTCTTTTTTTTCTCTAATTCAGTAAGTTAATAATATAATAATGTAATTTGTTTTTAGAGCAGGGTTGATAGATTTTTATTAGTTTTCGTTATTTTCGTTAGAATTTTCCGGTTGTTCATATGTGTTCATGTTGTGTTCAACTACAGTTCGTAGATGTAAACATTTTCATGACAGAATTTGACTTTTTTTTTAAATTCAAAAACAGAGCATACTTTGGAGTTGACATTATTTCTAAGCTTTTATCCTGTTATTTATGTTATTTGACTGGTCCAGCCCACTTCAGATCATATTCGGCTGTATGTGGAACTGAACTCAAATGACTTTGACAGCCCTGGATTAGAGAATTTGGATATTTCTGGGGTTGACACATTTGAACAAAATATTGTGGTGAAAGTCATATACTGAAATATTCAAATTTTTAAAGCAAAGGTCCATAAACACTCTTACCAACATAACCCCCCCCCCCAAAAAAAAAAGCTTCTGAACAGTGGGTGTTAATTAATTTAATTCTTCCCGAACACCAGACTTTAATCAGTTCCACAGACCCATTAAACCAGGGCTCTCAAACATGCGTCCCTGGGGCCAAATGCAGCCCGCCAAAGGTTCCAATTTTGCCCATGGGATGAATTTGTAAAGTTCAAAATTCCACAGTCTTGAATTGAATTAAGCAAAAAAAAAAAAAAAAAAAAGAAAGAAAAAAAAAAAAATTGCTTGAATTAAGTAAAAAAAAAAAAAAAAACGTTGAGTTAAGCAAAAAAAAAAAAAAAAAAAATCTTGAATGAAGCAAATATCTTGAAATAACAACTTAAAAATATTTGTTTTAGTGCAAAAAATGACATTAAATTCTGAAACTCTTTCCATTTCCAAACTCTCCTGTACCAATAAAATGTGACTAACCTGAACAAATGTGTCCAACCTGAAATGTCTGTATTAAATTCAGTCCAGTTTGAACTCTTTTCTTCCTGTTCCTCAGTGTTTAGTGTCTTTGGAGATCTGATCCAGAATGCACATGGACTAATGAGAAGTGGAGGAAGAAGACTGGGAAAATTACACTGATTTTTCTGAAGAAACTTCAGTTTTTTCAGGTTATTCACATCTTTTTGTTTGGATAGTTTATAAAAGTAAGTATTTTCATAATTAAAGGGGGATTTTTGCACTCAAACACAGACATAAATTGTCAGTTGTCATCATTTATCAGTTATTCTGTTCTTATTTGACTGGTCCAGTCCACTGCACATTAAATCAGGCTGAATGTGGAACCTGAAAGAACAGGAGTTTGAGAACCTTGTGTTAAACAGTGCCACACGAATGGAGTTTACTGACCGACAGCTGTTCCTTAGTTCTTGACTCCAAACTGTGTTTTAACCCTTTCATGCACAGTGGTCACTCCAGTGGTCACTCCAGTGGACAGTTCTTCTGCAGCTGTTCTACTGTTTATTCATGGGTTTTGTTGTTTCAGTTCCATATCAGCCAACACAGTGGACACTTATGCACCATCCCATAATACACAGACACTCAGACCATTACTGTAACTTTGCTGTTCTTGATAAACCTGATCTGCACTGACATGACTGAGTGGAAATCAATTGCTAACTGTTATTAGACTGTAATTAACTTTTTTTTTTGTTTAGTTTTGCATATCCTCCTGAGACCCAGCAATGCATGTTGTCCTCTGTAGGGGACAAAAGTTTGACAGTTTTACTTTAAAAATGCTGTGCATTGCAAAGGACATTCCATTAAAAAAACAATAAATAATTTTTTTTTTTTTTTTAAATGTATCTGAAAAACTGTTGCATTATGCAGTTTCCAATCAAGACCATTTTTTAATGTAAAAAAAAAGCTAAAACTGTCAATTTCCTGGGTCTCAGGAGGATTTTATCTCTGTGAAATGAATAATAACTAATATTAAAGTATGATCAAATGTGAGAAAACAGTAGCAATTTAGCAATTAGCGGCGTTAAAAATGTTTTTCTTTCATAGTTTTCACACAGTTTATCACTTTCTGATGATGAGTTTTAAATAAATGTTTCTTTGCTTCAAAACTTAAACGCATGGTGTCCAGCTGAGTGGACATTTTTGAAGCTCCACGAAAAATAGGTTAAAAAAAAAAAAAAAATCAATTGCATCATTTTTTCATGCCTAAAGAGGAACAAAAACACTCAAGAAAAAAATACTGACTAAGGTTCTCATAATTCATGCATGAAAGGGTTAATGACAATCATTTTCATTCCATTTTGTGCAAAGGTCCACATGTTCAAAGTCCACTTAGTATTCCTCCATCCTCCTCCTTTAACCCAGTTTTTTCTCCTAACATTGTAAAGGTCTTTTCTTTCATATCTGCATATCACCATCTCCTCATCACATTATGATGCTCGGCTGCGACCACGGCCGCTTCGTCTCCATGTAATTGCTTTAAGAATTTTAACCTCTTCTGTTAATGGTGACTCCATTTTCACATAAGCGATTCTCTGAGGGTCTCTTTTATTGAATTGTCTGCTCAAATCTCTGTCTGCTCTAAATGGAAATGTATTCAGCTTATTTCATTTATCATAAGCCTATAGTCTCCAGCCGTCTGCGCTTCGCCTCCCACCTCTTATAAAGAATTAAACCAATCATTTGAACCACAGCGGAGGGTTATGTTGGCTGGTGCTGGGGGGGGGGGCGCAGACACAATTAAACAGTTACATTTGATTGTACAGGACTATACATTCAGCCTTTTTGAATCCAGAGATACTGAAGGATATATCAAGGTTATTATCGTTAACGAAAACTAACGAAATGACGAAAACTAGAATTGTAAAAACATTTTCATTAACCCTCTGGTATCCCGTGCATCAAGGCCCTTACTAAGCACCAAGTGTGCCTTTTTGGCACATTTGTGGAATAATGTAAAAAAAATGTTCATACAGTTTGTTTTTAATTCTTTTACACTTTTTTTCTATTTCATCAACTTGAGCCGTAAATAAAAATACCAATTACTCAATAACTGTCACATTTTTTAACCCTTTAAATGCCGTGTTTGTAATGGAAACAAACCATTTTTTTAGATGCAAAAAACACACAAAAATTTTTTTTTTTTCAATATACTACATAACAAGTGGATCACATATTATTAGATTTTTTCATCCTGGCATATGTCAGTGATTAACTCCAACACTGGTTAATTTGCAGTATTATTTTTGGCACTAGGTCAAATGCTCATAAATCCTAGCATCTGTCACCAAGTGTGCGTAAAATGCACACCTATAAATCAAACTATTAAATATTATATATCAGTTTATTTTTCTGCTCTAATTTGATTTTATTTTTGTAAATCCAGGTCAGTCCTAATCATACAGATCAAATGTTAGAAATAGTGCGTTTTCTGCACACTGGGCAGACAGATGCTAGTCTGGTCATTTTCTTTTGTTTACAATGTGCACATTTGAGTTGGTGGACAGAATTTTAAAGATCATGAAAACATGAACAACTTTTGAATTCTAACCTTATTTAAATTGTGAAAAATAATATGAAGTTTTTTAATGCGAAGTGCAAAGTGTGCCTAAAAAGTGCACCTGGATTCTGGAAGGTTAACTGAAATAAATAATTAAAAGACAAAATGATAACTAACTGAAACTGTATGTGTTTACAAAACTAACTAAAACGGATAAAAATTATGAATAAAATTCCCTTCGTTTTCATCTTTGTCAATGTCAGATTGATATAAAATCTATTTATTTCCCTCAAACAATTTTCTCTGTTGTCTCCATCCGACACTTTTTGCTCCGTCACTTGTGTTCAATTGTGGTTTCCAGTCGTCTTCTGGTCCCCACTCTACCTGGAAACATGGAGACTAAAGTTGGGAGAAAGCAGCAGAGTCCTGTCTGGGATTTATTTGAATACGACAGAGAAAAAAAAAAAAAAAAATTAAACTTTAACTAAGCATTTAGAAAAAAATGAAAACTAATAACAACTAGCAAACCTGCTCTAAAACCAAATTAAAATGAACTGAATTAGAGAAAAAAAAAAGTCAAAACTAAATAAAACTAAACTAGAATGAAAAATCCAAAACTATTAAAACCTTGGGACATATGTGCATACATATTTATTTATTTATTTATGTATTTATTTATTTATTTTTCATTTTGGTTTTCTATTTACGCTCCAGTGAATTCATGTTACTGACTTGACTTCTTCCCTGGAGTCTCTGTACTTTATCACCTCACAGGTTTTCCCAGGATCATCACAGGTTTTCCCTGGATCATCTCTGGACCTGCTGCTGTGCTCCTGCCTCTCTCCTCCTTCCTCGTCATCACTCACTTATCCATATAGTTCTGATAGTGTTTATTCTGTAGTTCCATAGATGTTCTAGTTCAGTTTTCTGTGCATCAACTGCATCCATGTGTCTCCCCCTACCTCCCCCCTTCTCTCCCTCTCCCCCAGTCTCTCTCTGTCTCTATCGCTGTCTCTTTTTCTCCTCCTTGACTCTCTCCCTTTAACCCTCTCTCTCCTCCTGTCACTCGTCCATCCTCCTCAGTCTGCTTCTGCTCCAGGTTTCTGCTGTTAAAGGTCCTTTTTCCTTCCTCTGTCTCCACTCACTAGTGTTTACTCCTGTTGGATTCTGTTGGTTTCTGTAAACTGGCTTCAGTCTGGTTTGGACCAACTCTATATGGAAAGTGTCATGAGAGAACTTTTGGTTTGAGCTGGTGCTATATAAATAAAATTTGATTGATTAGTTTGATTGGTTTTCCCCTGTAAGTCACTTTGGAAAAAAGTGTCTGCCAAATGCATAAATGTAAATGTAAATATGTACCCTAGGGTGGTCCGACAATCCTGGTCAAAACTA
Source organism: Sphaeramia orbicularis (assembly GCF_902148855.1). Taxonomy (NCBI): domain Eukaryota; kingdom Metazoa; phylum Chordata; class Actinopteri; order Kurtiformes; family Apogonidae; genus Sphaeramia; species Sphaeramia orbicularis. Next base: position 55,251,516 of record NC_043963.1, read on the forward strand.
AAGTTTCAGATCACCTCCATTAGAACCCTGCATTAGGTTTGGGCATTCAAAAGATGATTTAGGAACAAAAAATTGGAAGAAAAAGGAGATGTTTTAGAGGTTGCACAAGTTACTGGAAGTTTCCTGAAAATGGACTAATTGTTCATTTTCAGCCGAGCTGTAAGAGAAGAGCAGTACTATCAAAACCAAGGTCTGAGGGATTCAGCCAGAAATATATGGATGAAGTAACTCCGCCCACATCTGTGGTACTGGAGTAAATATATGGATGAAGTAACTCCGCCCACATCTGTGGTACTGGAGTAAATATATGGATGAAGTAACTCCGCCCACATCTGTGGTACTGGAGTAAATATATGGATGAAGTAACTCCGCCCACATCTGTGGTACTGGAGTAAATATATGGATGAAGTAACTCCGCCCACATCTGTGGTACTGGAGTGTAGAACTGGTTGTGGTCCATTCTGTGACTCCAGTGTGACACCAGAGCAGAAGCAGCTGATGGTGGACACCATGATGTTAAATGCAGGTTCTTTGGTTCCTCTAAAGCGTTGGGATGTCCTTCATCCATCAGATTGTGAAGGGAAGCAGATCAGGGCTTTTGTCTCCACCAGCACCATGCGTCTGTTTGAACCTTTGGATCTGCCACAAACATTCTGAACAGTTCCTCCAGTAGACTGGGCTGATGATGCAGACTTTCAGAAGGAGGAGAAAACTGGGCATTCCACTAAAGCTGTCAATGATGTCACTGACAGAGGGGCGGAGCTTATTCCAGACTTCAACTGTAGCCGAACAACAAATGCAGATCACAAACAGTACTGGCAACAAGTTGTCAAAGAACACAGGAACATTTTTGGTCATTTCAATAAACCAACAGTGGTTGTTGGACTTTCTAAGGAACATTTTTATGTGAGTGTCAGTTTGATTTGGAGAATAAAATGACAGATTCTTCTAATCTGCCTTATTCATTTGGATAGTTCTGTTAGAGTATATACAGACATCTGCACCTGTCTGGGACACCTCTGAATATGAATTCATTTGCATCAAATTTGGACCGAAGTAATTAGGCCACATATGGAACCAAATGCAGGGTTCCAATCCAGAGAATCTGAAAACCTTTTTTTGGACCACCCTTATGTACACATTCAATGCCACTGTGTACAAGTCCCATCCAAAAATACTGCAGTGCATCTTCAGATGCTTGTGATCTATTAAATATTCAAATTCATCTTTTTAGGGAATGCTGAACTCCTCAGATTTCCATTGTGCATATTGACACAAAACAGTTTCACATTTCCCTTCCACCCAGGCCCCTGAGGCTGCAGCTGAGGGGGTCCCATCCTCCCCATTTAGACGTCCTCTACTTTCCATCATTAGTCTTCTGTTGTTGTTATTGGCTCCAGTGGGTAACTGCAGGGGCAGGTTTGTGCTTTTGCTGTAGCTGTAGAGCTGAAACTGAAACCTCCGCTTGGAATCCAGGAACAGTTCACTCCTTCAGCCGAGAGTGACTCATGATTTTCTATGACCTGAAATCTGCTGGAACGCTAAAGGTATTTTAAAACTGCTTATATCATTCTTATCTCAGCTGAAATCCAGCCCTGAACTATAAACAGAACCTGCCTGAAACAGGACTGAATGATGTGAATGAAATGCAGCACATTTGGAATAATTCTGTTAGTAATGGTAGAAGAACATTAGAACACTGGAAAAGTAGGCATGGGGGGGGGGGCGTGCAGAGGTGAAACTGAAAATAACAGGGCCTGAAAATGAAGGAAAACACAATCTATTGAACCCAAATAGCAGAGTTACTAACATCATTATTGTTTTCCAGTAACAGGCAATCTCATGAATCACTATGTGAAACGTTCCAACGCCGTTACCGTTTGCAACAGTGAAATGTGGTGCGTTACTGTGCACTGATATCTAACAGCTGTTATCCGTCCTGGCTCGCTCATCCAGGCACAAAAGATGTGACGATCACAGACAAGTCGATTCTTTTAAGTGAACAATAAGAACCGATTTGTTGAACCATGTCCTGCTGTTCATGAGGAGGTGTTTGGTCGTCTGGCTTTCCAAAGACAAATCCAGAGGTTTAGTCCACATCATCTCCAGAAATAAAATCCTCATGCATACAGACATCTACGTTTATTAGAACCGCAGGCTGCATCTGGATTAATATATTTTCGTTTTTGATTTCCATCCGCACCAGGGTTTTAACAAATTATCAGTGAACATGAGCAGAGGGAAGGACAGAATCACCTGAAGTGGATTCAGTGTCCACGTTGAATGAACACACGCTGGTCAAGGCTGATGTGTTTTATTCAGCAGACGACGACAGCAGGAGGAATTAATAGCGGATATGTAGTTAGCGATAAAAGCTAATCAGGAAGCAAATGACTGTCCGCCCTAGTTACTATGGAACATGTTCATGAGTTAAACTAAACTGAGTCAGCAGCATGAAGGCTGATATATGAGCAGTGTTGGGAAGAACGGCCTTAAAAACAACAGCCAATGAATGACTGTTTGAAACGTTCCAACGCCGTTACTGTGTTGTGAAACCTCCTGTAATTACACAAGATATTTGTCAATTAACAAACAAATCCTGTTAAACTGACAGAACAAATACTTCTTTTACGGTTAATTTTCAGTAATTTTATCTTGTTTTATTAATTTTTTTTTTTACAGTATTAACCTTTAAATTAACAGTTTAATCTCATAAATAAATTTTAAAAATTGGTGAAATTATGATACATTTGCAAATGTATTTTAACTGTATTTTTCTGTGAAAAAGGAAAAAAAATATTTTAAAAAATGAAAATTTTATGGTTATTCACAGTTAGTTTTTTTTGGGTTGTTTTACATGAAAATTCTGTTAAATTAAAGTTTTGTTTTGTTTTGGGTTTTTTTCAGTGCTCTAAGAATAACTTCTGGCATGCAAATGAATACAGGTTAAATACTTTTGAATACAAATTGAATACTTTTGATTAAAATACTGATTTTTGACACCACAGTATGTATTAGTACCTTCTGAACATTTTGAGCACATTTCAACAATACCACGATAATAATGATAACCGTGATAATTTTGTCACAATTACCGTGATATGGAATGTTCTTATGGTTCCATCCCTAGTTTGGAATAAACAGGTGCATGTAAAATGACCCCATCATCTCCCATGAAATGGAAGTATTTTCATCATTTAATGTGATTTTTTGCACGACAACAAAGACAAACAGATGAAGTTGTCATTATTTATAGGCAAAATGTTAGGTGTTTTTTTTGGGTCATTTTTAGGTGATTTTTAAGGTGGTTTTTAGGTGTTTTTTGAGTAATTTTTATGTGATTTTTAGGGTGATTTTTAGGGTGATTTGTAGGTGGTTTTTAGGTGTTTTTTGGGTAATTTGTAGGTTATTTTGGAGTGATTTTTAGGGGGTTTTTTGGGTATTTTTTAGGTGATTTTTAGGGTGGTTTTTGAGTAATTTTTAGGTGATTTTTAAGGTGGTTTTTAGGTGGTTTTTAGGTGGTTTTTTGAGTAATTTTTGGGTGGTTTGGGGGTCATTTTTGGTTGGTTTTTAGGTGGTTTTTTTGTAATTTTTAGGTGATTTTTAGGGTGGTTTTTAGATGGTTTTTAGGTGTTTTTTGAGTAATTTTTAGGTGGTTTGGGGGTCATTTTTAGGTGATTTTTAGGTGGGTTTTAGGTGGGGTTTTTTTAGTGTTTTGTGAGTAATTTTTAGGTGGTTTGGGGGTTATTTTGGGGTGATTTTTAGGTGATTTTAAAGGTGGTTTTTAGGTGGTTTTTGAGTAATTTTTGGGTGGTTTGGGGGTCATCTTTGGGTGATTTTTTGGTGTTTTTTTGGTAATTTTTAGGTGATTTTTAGGGTAGTTTTTGGTGTTTTTTTGAGTAATGTTTAGGTGCTTTCGGGGTCATTTGTGGGGTTTTTTTTGTAATTTTTAGGTGATCTTTAGGGTGATTTTTGGGTGGTTTTAAGGTGTTTTTTGAGTGATTTGTAGGTGGTTTGGGGGGTTATTTTGGGGTGATTTTTTGGTGCGGTTTTTTTTGTAATTTTTAGGTGATTTTTAGGGTGGTTTTTAGGTGTTTTTTGAGTAATTTGTAGGTGGTTTGGGGGTTATTTTGGGGTGGGTTTTTTTGGTAATTTTTAGGTGATTTTTAGGGTGGTTTTTAGGTGTTTTTTGAGTAATTTTTAGGTTTTTTTGGGGTCATTTTTTGGTAATTTTTAGATGATTTTTAGGGTGGTTTTTAGGTGTTTTTTGAGTAATTTTTAGGTTGTTTTGGGGTCATTTTTTGGTAATTTTTAGATGATTTTTAGGGTGGTTTTAAGGTGTTTTTTGAGTAATTTTTAGGTTGTTTTGGGGTCATTTTTTGGTCATTTTTAGATGATTTTTAGGGTGGTTTTAGGTGTTTTTTTGAGCAATTTTTAGGTTGTTTTGGGGTAATTTTTGGGTGATTTTTAGGTGGTTTTTGAGTAATTTTTAGGTGGTTTTAGGGTAATTTTTGCGTGAATTTGGGTGATTTTTGAGTAGTAACATCATTTCTCCATGTGCATTCTGGATCAGATCTACAAAGCTCAGAGGACAGAGACTTCTTGTGTTTCAGACCTTACACTGTTGAACCTTGGTGGAAAAAAAAAAAAAAAAAAGACTTTCTTCCACATGTTGAGGTCTGGTCAATGGGAAAATTGAATCTGGGGGACGATGTGATCCCTTTTATCGTAAATCAATGTTCCCCACTTAGGTGCAGGTTACATAGAGGTGAAAGTTTCCCAGCTGAATTGTCACCCAGGATTTATCTCAGTTCCTCTGTAATCTGTATTTAACAATCCATTTCTCACTGAGACCATTATGACATTAAGATCAGAAAATGACTCTGCAAACCTCTGTGCGAGAAGGAAACCTTGACATTATGACAGAGCAGAGCCTTCAGCCGTGCTTTTGTGCAACTTCCAACGCAGGGCTGTCAAACTCATTTTCTTTCAGGTTCTGCATTCAGCCCAATTTCATCTGCAGTGGGCCAGACCAGTCAAATAATGGCAGAATAACCTGTAAATAATGACAACTGCAACAAATAACATTAGATGATGAAACTATTTCTATCCAAAAACCAAAAAAAAAAAAAAAAAAGTGAATAACTGCAAAAAACTGAAATTCCTGAAGAAAAACAAGTACAATTTTATTGATATTCTGCCTCAACTTATGATTCACACATGTGCATTACAGATCAGATCTACCATGACACAAAACAGGCAGAATATTGTTAAAATTACACTTATTTTTCTTTAGACATTCCAGGTTGTTCATATTTGTTCAGGTTATTGACATTTTACTATTAAAGGAGATCAGAATGTAATGTTCTTTGCAATAAATCAAAGAGAAAAAAATGGTGCTGCCATTATTTACAGGCATAATATCTTATTATTTTTCTCACATTAAACCAAGAAGAACATTTGCAGTCATTATTTCAAGGTTATTAGGCTGTCATTTTTGAGTTTGATGCCCTTGACTGTTAATATCTTCAGGGTAATTTTTGCATTTTGCACTTTCATCTCGCGGGCCAGATTGGATCCTTTGGCGGGCCGGTTTTGGCCCCTGAGACGCATGTTTAACACCTGTGCTATAAATAACGACAAATCCAAGTTTTTCTTTTTGTTTTAGCACAAAAAAAAAGAAGAAAACAATTAACCCTTTCATGCATGAATTATGAGAACATTAATGAAGATTTTTTATTTTTTTTTCCCCCGAGTGTTTTTATTCTTCTTTAGGGATGAAAAAAAAAGTATGAAACACTTTTATGAATCTATTTTTCATGGAGTTACAAAAATATCTACTCAGTTGGACAAAACATGTTTAATATTTAGAAGCAAAGAAACATGTATTTACTGAAATACTGTGTGAAAGCTATGAAATAAAAACATGTTTTAATGCCGCTAACCTGATGTTTTCTCACATTTTAACATACCTGCATGGACATAGTATGCAAAAAAAACAAACAAACAAAAAAAATTGTTTAAAAAATACAAAACAGTTAATTACAGTCTAATAATTAGCAATTTTTGTACACTCAAACCTGCTACTGCAGATTAGGTTTATCTAGAACAGCAAATTTACAGTACTGGTCTGAATTACAGTGTATGGGATGGTGCATAAGTGTCCACTGTGTCGGGTGATATGGAAATAAAACAACAAAAATCATAAATATACAAGAGAACAGCTTTGAACAGCAGTCCACTGTAGTGATCGTTATGCATGAAAGGGTTAAATTATGAAAATATTTACATTTTACCAAAAAGATGTGAATAACCTGAAAAAACTGAAATTTCATTCAAAAATTTAGTGCAATGTTAACAATATTCTACCTGGACTTCTTATTTCTACATGTACATTTACACACAGTGTTCCATAAACATTTGGGAACAGGCAGAATATTGTTAAAATTTTGGAGTTTGGAACTAAGATTTGTAAAATTTGTAAATGTTTTCAGTGTACTATTATTTCTTTCACTTAATTTTTTTTTTTCCCACATAATTTTTTCACAAGGAAAACTTGTAGTTGTCATTTTGTATGAGTTATTGTGTTGTTATTTTTACTTGAGATCATGTTGGAGTGGGCCAGACCGGTAAAATAATGACTTTGTTTCTGTAAATTGGCATAGAGTCTGGTTTTGACCAGCTGTATATATAAAGTGTTATGAGATAACTTTTTTGTTGTGATCTGGCACTATATAAATAAAATCTGATTGATTGAGTGATTTGATTGGTTTTCCCCTGTAAGTCGCTTTGGAAAAAAGCATCTGCCAAATGCATAAACAGAAACATTACCTATAAATAATGACAAATCCAAGTTTTTCTTTTTATTTTAGTACAAAAACCCTCCAGTTGAATTCTGAAAATATTTACATTTTACAAAAAAGATGTGAATAATCTGAAAAAACTGAAATTTCATTTGAAAAATGAGTGCAATTTGAACAATATTCGGCCTGGACTTATTATTTCTACATGTACATTTACACACAGTGTTCCATAAACATTTGGGAACAGACAGAATATTGTTCAAATTTTGGAGCTTGGAACTAAAATGTGAACAATTTCTACAATATTCCATCTGTTATTCTGAACACAACTGCAGATCACAGTGGATCCATAAATGCACCAAACATTTAGGAACAGACAGAATATTGTTACAAATGCACATTTCAGGTTGTTCATCTGTGTTTTTATTTATGTATTTATTTGCATTTTATTGTGAAAGAATAGTTTTGTAGATGTAAATATTTTCACAGTGTAATCTTATTTTTTCCCTTAAATTTTTTTCCACATAATTTTTCACAAAGAAAATTTGTTGTTGTCATTTTTTATGGGTGTTACGACCCATAGGTGGGTCGTAGTGTCATTCTGTGGGTGTGTCCTTTTTTGTGCGTGTGAGTGGATAATATGTTACAGGTGCCGAGCCAGATGCTCCCCTGTGATTGGAGCAGCAACAGGAGGCGGACCTTTAAAGACCATGGAGCTGGGCCAGTCACTGTGTCGCTCTTCCTCCACTTCCAACCCTGCCTTCATTCCACCAGCGCTCCTGTTCAGAAGTAGGGCTGGGCTGCCCTGTTTGTTTTACCTCGTTTTCTCCTGTTTTTTGGTAGGAAGGTTAGACCTTGTATTTTGGTTTCTTTTATTTTGCAGGTCAGCCTAATTTCTCAGTGCAGTTTTGTTTGTTGTTTTGGCCAGAGCCCACCCTGAAGTTTCAGTTACCTTGTGTCTAGTTTTCAATATCCTTATGTTGCACCTTGTAAATAAATCACCTTTTTTGTTAAACTTGCAAAACCCGTGTCCAGGGTTTTTTTTCTCTATGGCTTGGGAGTGAGCAAAAGTGATCACAAACTTCATGTTGCACCCTAGGGTCCCCTTGCCGGGGCGTAACAATGGGTTATTGTGTTGCTATTTTTACTTGAGATCCCGTTGGAGCAGGCCAGACCAGTAAAATGACTTAATAACCTATAAATAATGACAAACCAAGTTTTTCTTTTTGTTTTAGTACAAAAACAAAACAATTAAATTATGAAAATATTTGCATTTTACAAAAAAGATGGGAATAACCTGAAAAAACTGAAATTTCCTTTGAAAATTTAGTGCAATTTTAACAATATTATGCCTGGACTTACTATTTATACATGTACATTTACACAGTGTTCCATAAACATTTAGTAACAGGCAGAATATTGTTCAAATTGCATTTACTTTTCTTAATACATTTCCATTTATTCATATTTGTTCAGGTTATTCACATTTTTTGTAAAAGTATAGTTTGGTAATGTAAACATTTTCATGTCATTTAACTTTTTTACACCAAAAAAACAGAGAAAATTTGGGGTTGTCATTATTTATAGGTTATTTTGATCATATTTTACTGGGTCTGACCCACTTCAAATCTAACTGTATAACTGTAACTGTAATCAGACTACATGTGTCTGTATGTGGAACCTGAATTAACCCTTTCATACATACTGGTCACTCCAGTGGACAGTTCTTCTCCAGCTGTTCTCTTGTATATTCATGGATTTTATTGTTTTAGTTCCATATCAGCCAACACAGTGGACACTTATGGACCATCCCATAATATACTGCAGTTCAGACCAGTACTGGAACTTTGCTGTTCCTGATAAACCTGATCTGCACTGACATGTTTAAGTGTAAATCAAGTGCTTGTTATTGTTATAAGTCTGTAATTAACAGTTTTTTTGTTTTTTAAATTGTCTTTTTTTTCATGTACAAATGATAAGTTACTATTCAAAAATCACCAAATTCACCCCAAAATTACCCTAAAACCACCCAAATATTACCCAAAAAACAGCTAAAAACCACGTAAACACCACCTAAAAATAACACAAAAAAACCACATAAAAATCACCCAAAAATTACCCAAAAAATCACACAAAAAACCACCTAAAAACCGTGTAAAAAACACGTAAAAACCACCCAAAAAGGATCCCGACACCACCTAAAAATTTGTCAAAAACCACCTAAAATCACCTGAAAACCATCCAAAAATTATCCAAAACCACCTAAAAACCACCTAAAAATTAGTCAAAAACCACCCAAAAATTAACCAAAAATTACCCAAAAACCACCTAAAATTCATACCCCAAATCACCCCAAAGCCCCCCTAAAAATGAGTCAAAAACCACCTTTTTTTTTGCATATTACCTCCATGAAGTGAGTCCTGACTGGTATTAGTTTGTTCAAATGTGAGAAGACTTCAGATCAGCAGCATTATAAATGTCTGCTAAAGGTTCAGACTGTCTTCCACATATAATTTTTGTAGATAATTCATTTATCAGACAAACTAGTAAAGCAGGTAAACAAACACCTACCCCTGTCTGAGAAATGAATGACCTAGAATAAGCATTAAAATGTTTTTATTTCATCGTTTTCACTCAGTTTATCAGTAAATACATGTTTCTTTGCTTCAAAATTTAAACGTGGTGTCCAGCTGAGTGGAGATTTTTGCAACTCCATGAAAAATAATTTAAAATAATAACACATTTTTTAGGCATGTTTTTTTTCATGTCTATAGAGGAATAAAAACACTCAGGATAAAAAAAATCTTGATTAAGGGTCTCATAATTCATGCATGAAAGGGTTAAAATGATTCTTACACCATTGATTGTTAACATCTTTAGTGTAATTGTTGCATTTCACAAATTCATCCCAGGGGTCAGATTGGAACCCCTGGTGGTCTGGATTTGGCCCCCGGACCACATGTTTGACACCTGTGTCCTAAAGTCTCCCAAATCAGTCAGTGATTCATACTTGAGTTGTAATTCTATCCTGAAATACTTGGAATGGAATCAGCGTCTCCATATCTAAAAGAGCGATACATTTAAAAACTGTACTTTGACTTCAGTTATGCCAGTCGGTGTTATTCAGAGCCAGAAATTCTTTTGTTGGAGTATGTGTCAGTAAAAACACTAATTATGTGCAAAGCAGATGTTGGAAGGAGAAGTGTGGGTGTATTAAAATGTGAACCACCTTGGGCTGAAGTTAAATATATGATGCCTTTAGCAGCTTCAGCTCCGTCTGTTTAACCCTTAAAGACCCACAGCTCATTTAGTGGCACTTCTCAGATGAATTTTCCTTCTGTTTTTAACCTTCCTTAAGTGATTTGTCACATTTTTACCCCTAATATTATCCTCTGTATTTTATATTTTTCAGGGAAAATCTGGTATTTTCCTGTATTTAATTCACTGATCATGTAGATCCCAGGTGTCAAACACCACAGGCTCCGGTCCGGCCCTGGGAATGAATTTGTGAAATGCAAAAATGACACTGAAGATATGAACAATCCTTTTAGTTCAGGTTCCACATTCAGACCAATTCAATCTGCAGTGGGCAGGACCAGTCAAATACTATCATAAGAACATAGAAATAATGACAACTCCAATTTTTTTCTCTTTGTGAATGTAAATATTCTCATGTATTTACATTAAAACAAAATATAATTTTGCAAAAACTGTGAATAACCTGAACAAATATGAACCTGAAATGTCTTAAGAGAAGTCAGTACAATTTGACAAATATTCTGCCTGATATTAAATGTTTTGTGTGTTTGTAGATCCACTGTGATCTGTCAGTTATAATGAACATGTGGAAATGATAAACTGAGGCAGAATAGTGTTCAAATTACTCTGATTTTTTTCAGTTTGTTCATGTTATTCACATCTTTTGAAAGGAGAGTTTGTAGATGTAAACCTGTTCATAATGTAAATTTACTTTTTTTGCTTTAAAACATAGAGAAAAGTTTGGAGTTGACATTATTTCTATATTATTCTGTTATTATTTCACTGGTTGGGTCCACTGCAGATCAGATTTAGCTGAATGTGGAACTGAACTAACATGAGTTTGGCGCCTGTGATGTACATGTTCATGAAAGCTCCAATTAAAGTTGATGGTTATTAAATCAAAAAAAGGGGAAAACTGAAGAAACAGTGGCTTTCAGTGCGTTTTACTGGTGAATGAATGTTGTAGAAGATGTGTTTCCATGGTAACGACAGAGCCTCTGAACGTCCAAATGGGTCATATCTGATGACCATGAAAACATGAAGAACTGCACTTCACACCAATTATTGACATGGATTGATCAACAGGTGTTTAACTTTAAGTCAGGGTTCTCAAACTCCTGTTCTTTCAGGTTCCACATTCAGTCTGATTTGATCTGCAGTGGACCCAACCAGTCAAATAAGAACAGAAGAACCAACAAATAATGACAACTGACAATTTATGTCTGTGTTTTAGTGCAAAAAAACCCCATTAAATTATGGAAAGACTTCCTTTTATAAACTATCCAAACAAAAAATATGTGAATAACCTGAAAAAAACTGAAATTTCAAAAGAAAATCAGTGCAATTTTCTCAGTCTTCTTCCTCCACTTCTCATTAGTCCATGTGCATTCTGGATCAGATCTCCAAAGACACTAAACACTGAGGAACAGGAAGAAAAGAGTTCAAACTGGACTGAATTTAATACAGACATTTCAGGTTGGACACATTTGTTCAGGTTAGTCACATTTTATTGGTACAGGAGAGTTTGGAAATGGAAAGATTTTCAGAATTGAATGTTATTTTTTGCACTAAAACAAAGACAAATATTTGAAGTTTGAAGATTGTAAGTTCACTTCAGGGGCCAGATTGGAACCTTTGGTGGGACGCATTTGGGCCCTGGGACGCATGTTTGACAGCCCTGCTTTAAGTGATCTTGGTCACCAGTCGATGTTTGGGTCTTTATGGGTTAAAGAAGGCAACGGTCTTGTCTCTGGTCTCCGTGTCCAACACCACAACTGGAGGAAAATGCAAAAATATATGGAGTCCATCTGCCCTCTACTTGATTTAATTAATGTGTGCCACCTGAGGACCAGCCGACCGTCTTAGATGAACCATGTCCTGCTGTTCATGAGGAGGTGTTTGGTCGTCTGGCTTTCCAAAGACAAATCCAGAGGTTTAGTCCACATCATCTCCAGAAATAAAATCCTCATGCATACAGACATCTACGTTTATTAGAACCGCAGGCTGCATCTGGATTCATATATTTTCATTGTTGATTTCCATCCGCACCAGGGTTTTAACAAATTATCAGTGAACATGAGCAGAGGGAAGGACAGAATCACCTGAAGTGGATTCAGTGTCCACATTGAATGAACAGACGCTGGTCAAGGCTGATGTGTTTTATTCAGCAGACGACGACAGCAGGAGGAATTAATAGCGGATATGTAGTTAGCGATAAAAGCTAATCAGGAAGCAAATGACTGTCCGCCCTAGTTACTATGGAACATGTTCATGAGTTAAACTAAACTGAGTCAGCAGCATGAAGGCTGATATATGAGCAGTGTTGGGAAGAACGGCCTTAAAAACAACAGCCAATGAATGACTGTTTGAAACGTTCCAACGCTGTTACCGTTACCAGCAGTGAAATGTGGTGTGTCACTGTGCACTGAGATCTAACAGCTGTTATCTGTCCTGACTCGCTCAGCCAGGCACCAGAGGTGTGACGTTCACAGACGAGTCGAGTCTTTTGAATGGCTCTTTTCTGTGAACGATTAGAACCGATTCATTGCGAGCCGTTCGTTTACAGTCGTTCTTCTATTATTCAGATTACCCACACTGCCTTCATGCTTCACCTGTGTGTCCATGAGTCTGAGTTGTCCACGCCCCCTTCACCTGAACGGCCAATGACATCTACGAGTCTGAGTTGTCCCAGCACAACACAGGCATCTGAACGCACCTACATGCACACACTGTAAAAAAAAGACAAAAAAATAAAAACGTAAAAAAAATGGTATTATTCTGGCAGCAGGGGTGCCGAAAAAATACAGTTAAATAACAGAAAATAACCATCTCATAAAAATACAGTAATTTTCCATATTTAACATACAGTTTTTTGCCCTAACTTTACATGAGATTTTGCATATTTTTTTCGACTTTTGAATGTTAAATAAAGAATATTTACATGTATTAAAACAATCCAATTCCCTATAAATAAATAAATAAATAAATAAACGAATGAATAAATATATATATATATATATATATATATATATATATATATATATATATAAAATTTTCATTGAGACTCAGTTGTCCAATCCACTGATAAAAACTGTATTTGGACAGTTTATCAGTGCTTATACATGTTATACATTCACAAAAATACATTTATTCAACATTTTTGTTGTGAAACCTCCTGTAATTACACAAGATACTTGTCAATTAACAAACAAGTCTGGTTCAACTGAAAGAACAAATACTTCTGTTACTGTTAATTGTCAGATTATTTACAGAATATTACCTTTTTTTTTTTTTTTTTTTTTTAACGTCTTTTTTTTTTTTTTTTTACAGTGCAGTCCTGGTCTTCAGTACCTGTCTGCTGTTCTACTCTATGAAACTGGTCTGTGAAACCTGCTCAAAAATCTGTTTCCTTTGACATACTTAAAGGTTTTTCAAAAAAGTAACACAATAATTACTTTCCCTGATAACTACTTACATTTATGAAAGTGTAATTCTGTTACTAATTCAATTACTTTTTTGGGAAAGTAACTAATATCTAATTATTTTTTTAAAAGTAATTTGCCCAACATTGTATATGAGCTGAGTGTAAAGGCTGAAACTGCCAACATTTTTCTAATAAAACCAGTCACATTAGTCTGTATGTAAAGATGGACACTGAAGGCACTTGAAATGTGACGACAGGACGTTTCAGCTGAATATTCCGGTCTTCTTCTGAATATCACATCCCATTCATCTAAACCCACATGGTGGATAGAGCCGGACTGTTCTGGACCACTCATGTGCACGTCCTAACGGTCCACTGTGGTGTGGTCTGTCTGACAGTTTAGTTCCCAAAGCGTTCCAGTGGAATATTCTGATGGGATCTACCAGCCTGGAAAACCCTGAAGGAACAGTTCAACACTGGCTTTGGATTCATTCATTTGTCCTGAACTAATGAGTTCCACAAGTGGGACAAACAGTTTGAACTGCAGCCCCAACGTTAGCTTAGCTTAGCCTAGCTTAGCATAATGGCTTCATTCCTCTGCTCAGACGTAGCCAGGCTTTTAGAGGTGATTTGTAGTATTTTAGGAGTGGTTTGGGTCAGTTCAGTTCTCCTAATCATTCCTTTAGTCCGCTGGGGTCAATATGATCACAAACTGAGGCTCAGATCATGGTCATGTGACTTACTGCAGGAAGAAAATCTGGGAAATAAAAACTGATGCAAAGCTAAAACGCTAAAGCAAAGCTAATTTAGCGCATGCATCCCTTCAACAAAAGATTTTCCAACTTCCGTCAACACAACAGTCCACAGACTGTATGAGTGCAGTAAGTCGCAGATCTGAAGAAATAATTAGAGAGAATCGGATTTCACAAAATCACTGACAAAAGACGACAAATCACCTTTAAAAAACTGGCTACGTGTGACCATGGAAATGCAGTGACTATGCTAAGCTAACAGAAGGGCTAAGCTAAGCTAACAGAAGGACTGCCAGAACAAGGCAACATGAGCACTGCAGCACAAAGCCTTTTACTCACTGATCTACCTCATTAATCCCTCATGTAAACCTTTATTCAGGTTTAACATTTCCATGGAAACAGAAGAGAAAATACTTTAGTTCCGAATTAATTTCTTCTGGAAAATAGATCGGATTTAAAAAACATCATGGAACCGTACCCACTGTGAAGGCTGCAGTTTACTACCGCTGTATGAATTTAACCATAAATGACAGGCCAAACACATACATGCTCTTCCCTTCATGCCTCACATGTTGGCTCAAATTATTACCTGCACAATGCAGGCTTTAATGGTACTTCACAAATGGATAGTGGTGGCACACAAGTTCCACTTATCATACTATCATACATTGATGGTACTGAAATAAACAATCTGCCTAAATGCAGAATTGTGTCTTGAAAATATTCCTTAAATATCCACTCCCAAATAATGTGAAAAAATAACATCAGGACAATTTTTTACAGAATTGCTGCTGCTCTGGCTGTGTCCATTTACAACAGGGCTGTCGAACTCATTTTAGTTCAGGGGCCATATTCAGCTAAGTCTGATCTGAAGTGGGCCGAACCAGAAAACTAATAACATAATAACCTATAAATAATGACAACTCCAAATTTTTGTCTTTGTTTTGGTGTAAAAAAAAACCTCATTAAATTATGAAAATACTTACTTTTATAAAATATCTGAAAAAAAAGAAAAAGAAAAACCTGAAAAAACTGAAATTTAAATTAAAAAACATAAGAAAATTTAGTGCAATTTTAACAATATTATTCCTCCACTTCTCATTTGTCCATGTGCATTACAGATCAGATCTACAAAGACACTAAACACTGAGGAACAGGCAGAAAAAATGTTAAAAGTCTGTTTAATTTTCTTTAGACCTTTTAGGTTGTTCATATTTGTTCAGGTTATTCACATTTTAGTGGTACAGGATAGTTTGTAAATGTAAATATTTTCAGAATTTAATGTTATTTTTTGCACTAAAACAAAGAAAAAAATGTAAGTTGCTAATTCTAGATTTTTTTTTTTTTTTTTTTTGCTTAATTCAAGATTTTTTTTTTTTACTTAACTGAAGTTTTTTATTATTATTATTATTTTTTTATTTTTTTTTTTTTTTTTTTTGGCTTAATTCAAGATTTTTTTACTTAATTTTTTTTTTTTTTTTTTTGGCTTAATTCAAGATTTTTTTAAACTTAATTGAAGATTTTTTTTTTGGCTTAATTTGAGATTTTTTTTTTTTGTTTAATTCAAGATTTTTTTTTTACTTAATTGAAGATTTGTTTTTGGTTTAATTCAAGATTTTTTCCTTAATTCAAACTAATTTTTTTTTTTTTTTTTGCTTAATTCAATTCAAGATAGTGGAATTTTTGCACTTGGCAAAAACACCCCAGGGGCCGAACTGGACCCTTTGGCGGGCTACATTTGGCCCCCGGGCCGCATGTTTGACAGCCCTGCTTTACAATAATGTATAGTCACTTTTCACACACAATGGCACCACGGGTATGTGTGTGTGTGTGTGTGTGTGTGTGTGTGTGTGTGTGTGTATTTCAGTGACATACTGGTCCAGTCTCACTGTGATTCTCAGTCAGTTCGTACTTTAAACGTCCATCTGCACACAGGGTGCAAAATAACTTCAGGATTGATGACTTGATGGAGGAAAAACCTGTCATTTACTGAACATAATACATCCAAGAGATGAGGCAGAGCTCTAAACAGCACATGCAGGCAGAGGTGAATGTTAATCACCATGGTAACGGGGACACTCAGCAGCTGTCTGCTGCTGTGCCTGTACAAAATTATGAAGACCTCCAAGTGAAATTTAATATATACAAAAAAATATGGAACAGGTGGAAAATATGCTCTGGTCTCTTATCTAAT
The DNA here is from genome assembly GCF_902148855.1 of Sphaeramia orbicularis. Taxonomy (NCBI): domain Eukaryota; kingdom Metazoa; phylum Chordata; class Actinopteri; order Kurtiformes; family Apogonidae; genus Sphaeramia; species Sphaeramia orbicularis. Next base: position 55,267,947 of record NC_043963.1, read on the forward strand.
CTTTTCAGTTAATGGAAAAAAAATAAATAAATAAAATGTGAGAAATCATAAAAAGGGACTTAAAAGGGTTGATATGGATAGAACATCACCGTAAAAGCCTTCGGGTGAATCCGTCAGACTGGGTTCAGCTGAGGCACGACTGTTAATGAGTTACACACTAATGTTTAATTATTATAACTTTACTTATTGAGCTCATCCACTTCAGGGCTGTCAAAGTCATTTTAGTTCAGTTCCAATTTCAGCTAAATTTGATCTGCAGCGGGTCGAACCAGTAAAATAAGAACAGAATAATATAGAAATAATGTCAACTCCAAACTTTATTCTCTGTTTTAGAGTGAAACAAGTAAATTTACATTATGAAAAGTTTTACGTCTACAAACTATCCTTTCAAAAGATGTGAATACCATGAACAAACTGAAAAAATAAGTGCAATTTAAACACTATTCTGCCTCAGTTTATCATTTTCACATGTACATTAAAACTTACAGATCACAGTGGATCTACAAACACACAAAACATTTAATAACAGACAGAATATTGTTAAAATTGTACTTACTTCTCTTAAGACATTTCAGGTTTTTCATATTTGTTCTGGTTGTTCACATTTTTTGTAAAAGGGCTAGTCTAAATGTAAACATTTTTGTTTATTTGACTTTTTTTTACACTAAAACAAAGAGGAAAATTTGTGTTTTTTCAATATTTATAGGTTATTATGATAGCATTTTACTGGTCTGACCCACTTTAGGTTGAATTGACCTAAAATGATTTTTACATCCTTGATTGTTAATATATTCAGTATAATTTTTGCAATTCGCACATTCATCCCACAGGTCGGATTGGACCCTTTGGCGGGCCAGTCTTGGCCCCCGGGCCGCATGTTCGACACCTGTGGTGTAAGGTAACCAGCAGCGTTGGATCTGTGGGTTCTGATGTGCAGTCCAAAATCAGAAAGAGTAGGCGTAATTTTTGACCAAGCCATGCACCTTGACGAACATGTAAAAAAAACAGACTCAGTCATGCTATTTTCATTTAAGGAACATGGCTAAACTCTGATCCATGGTTTCACATTCTGAGCTGGAAATGATTATCCATGCCTTTTTATCCTCACACTTAGGGCCTGATTTACCAAAGGTTTGCACGTGTAAAAACATGCGCAAACTTGACTGCGCACGCAAAAACCTGTTGAAGCTGATCTACTAACAGGACGCACTGAGGTTTACTCCTCTCAAATGAACCAAACAGCTCGCACAACCCATTTAGCGTGTTTGCACTGATGAATATGTAATATGGGCGTTTCTGCCAGAACACGCAGAATTATTGGGAGGAGTAAATGCAAATATTTATTTAACATGTGCAATGTGATTTACCAAACCTGAAACTGATTGCGGTGGCTGATTTTGCATCTATATTTAGTGCGTCTGAAAGGCAGGTCTGAACTTTGCGCAAAACTGGCAGCAGTAGTTGTGGTGAGGAAGAGGTATAGACACAACACAGAGAACCAACCTGATCTGATCACAGCAACATTTATGGAATGATGGAAGAAAAATAATAATAATTTGAGACATATGAAGGTATTTATTTGACTAATAACACACTTCACCACTGATAAACAACAACAGAGAAATACCTGTTTACCCCTCTGTGTGGAAAATGAACAACTTCATATGTATGAGTGCTGGAACATCCCAGAGCAGTTTTTACTGCGCACTGTTTCCATGACGACAAGCAGTAGCACACACAAAATCCTCATTTAATTAGGGCGGTCTCCAAGACTTTGTTGTCATTTGTGCAGGTGATCTGAGCTGATCAGCCCTGACACACAAATCAATAGCACGTGCATATTTTAGCGTGAGCAGGCACATTTGCGCCCGTTATTTGCGATCTTAGTAAATCAGGCCCTTAGACTACTGCAGTTCCCTTTTACTTGCCTCAGCACATGACCCGTGGACCCCCTCCAGTTGGTGCAGAAGGCTGCAGCCAGGCGGACCACCAGCTCCAGTAAATTCTGTCCAATCAGCCGGTGTTAGCGTCTGCTGCGGCTGCACATCAGCTTCAGGGCGCAGGTCATCACCTACAGAGCTCTTCATGGTCAGGCGCCGCCTTATCTCATTGAATTGTTGCATCAGTTCGCTCCCACGTGGTCACTGAGGTCAGCTGATCAGGGTCTGCCGCTCATCCCCTGTACCAGACTCAAAACCAAAGGGGACTGAGCCTTCTGAGCAGTGGCTCCCAGACCTGAGCTACGAGCAGCAGCCTCAGTGGACATTCAGAAGAAGTGTCTTAAGACTAGGGATGGGAAACATTAAGAATTTAACGATTCCGATTCCATTATCGATTCTGCTTATCGATTTCCATTGGGTGAGGGAATGAAAGAGTACAAACAGGTGTGTTTGCATGAACTGTCTTTTATATTTCCATCTGCACAGAAAATAGAACATATACAGTATGTACAAATAAAAATAACAGATGACGCATGGCCCAGTTCGGGGGGGGGGGGGTGGTGGTCGGCAGCATGCAGTGAAAGCGAAACTACACACTCTTTACTAATTCTTCAGTTGCTGCATTTCTGCTACATGGAACCAGTTCAACTCTGCTCGTCTCCCATTGTTGTGCATCTCATTTCCTTTCCCCTACCTTCAGAAACTTATATTTGGATGCAACGTTTGTTGCCCGCACCAGAACCGGAACTGGGCCCGGCATTCACTCTGCCGCTACATTCACAAGCGCCGCTAAGTAGTGAATCAAATACGTCACATTCCTGTAAATGAATCACATGCTGTGGACAAATGTTTGAGGAGATTGGAGGGATTCCACCTTTAGAAGAAAAGGAAGCTCTGACAGTGTTCCAAGTAAGTGGACCTGGTGTGGTCTGTGTAGACCTGGTGTGGTCTGTTTAGACCTGGTGTGGTTTGTTTGGACCTGGTGTGGTTTGTTTGGACCTGGTGTGGTTTGTTTGGACCTGGTGTGGTCTGTTTAGACCTGGTGTGGTTTTTTTTGGACCTGGTGTGGTCTGTTTAGACCTGGTGTGGTCTGTTTGGACCTGGTGTGGTCTGTTTAGACCTGGTGTGGTTTTTTTTGGACCTGGTGTGGTCTGTTTAGACCTGGTGTGGTCTGTTTGGACCTGGTGTGGTCTGTTTAGACCTGGTGTGGTTTGTTTGGACCTGGTGTGGTCTGTTTAGACCTGGTGTCTGTTTGGACCTGGTGTGGTCTGTTTAGACCTGGTGTGGTCTGTTTGGACCTGGTGTGGTCTGTCTGGACCTGGTGTGGTCTGTTTGGACCTGGTGTGGTCTGTTTAGACCTGGTGTGGTCTGTTTGGACCTGGTGTGGTCTGTTTAGACCTGGTGTGGTCTGTTTGGACCTGGTGTGGTCTGTTTGGACCTGGTGTGGTCTGTTTGGACCTGGTGTGGTCTTTTTGGACCGTTTCTGCCTTAACTCCATGTTGTCTGTGTTCTGACCAAAACAATGCAACGTACATGTGACGTCATCGCGCATGCACAACGAAGGCAGAATCAATAAGCAGAATCGTTAAGCAGGCAGGCAAACGATTCCAAGGAATCGAGCTACTGGGAACCGGTTCTCAAAAAGAACCGGTTCTGGATTCCCATCCCTACTTATGACACACCTTTATTCTATTGTTTGATGGGTATTTGTTGATTTTTATTGGGTACTTTAGAATTTCATATTTTTGTACTTTGTATTGTGCGTTGCTCTAAAGCCCTTTGTGAGGTTTTCTCTGTGATAAGTGCTAAATAAATTTTACTTACTTTTACTTACATGATACGTAGAAAGAAAGTGGTTGAACGAAAGCTACTGGAGAGTGGTGGATGGAGCAAATGTGTGAGCAGACATTAGTCGCTTTTCCATCGGACATATGTGCAAAACTTTACCGATATTTATTAAATGTCAAAAAAACAGAAGTGTGTAATGTTAGTTTTTCCATTTTCAATTATTTGTTTATTCATTATCATGAGATGTCAGTAGAAGTCATTCCATAAACATGGCGTTGAACATAAATATGTGTTATTTTGAGTCTAGAATGCTCGTTTCCCCTCTATCTGGCACTAAATTATAAAATGCTTGGGTTTCCTCCTGTGTGCACACAGTGTACTCCTGTCTACATGTTTGCTTTAAAACTTCTTCTTCTCTTGAAACATCCATCAATGTTCTTTTTTTTTTTTTTTTTTTTTTTGTTCACATGACTCAAGGTTTTTCATTACAGTTTTGCAAATTACTACGCCCAAGAAACCACCTCTGGCACGCGCAAAAAGTTTTCATTGAAAAACTAGAGTTTTGGCAAATTTGTCATTTTCCCATTATGCAAATTTTATGCACCAGTTATATTCACACAATTTGAGGGTCAATGAAAAAGTGACTAGTGCTATTACTGAGAACAAAGGCATGAAATCAAAGAAATCAAACGATGGAAATACTTCCTTTCTGTCAAACTTACATTTGAACTCTTTTATTCCAAGCAGCAGAATATATTCGGAGTTTGTCGCCTTGGCTCCGACCTCATCACTCTCAGCAGATATGTTCACATATTGGTATGGAATAAATATCACACACAGTCCTAGAGGTTGATGGGGTCTTGGAGGGGCATAAAGAGCTGACAGCAGCAATGCACAAGCAACAATGGTGTCAGAGGGAGAGCGTCTTGTACTTTAAATCGACTGCGAATTGGTTTGTGCATTTGGTAAATATGAAGTCTGAGCCCAGAGTCCAGGCGGAGCTCAACACCGGCTCACAGGCAGCACTCCACACTGGAAAAAAAAAACTAAAGTAAAAAAAAAACTAATATTCCGGCAGCTGGGGTGCCAAAAAATACTGTTACATAACAGAAAATAACCATCTCATGGTTAAAAAATATGGCCATTTTTCCATAATTAAAATACAGTTTTTTGCCCTAACTTTACATGAGATTTTGCGTATTTTTTGACTTTTTAATGTTTAATAAAGAATATTTACATGTATTAAAACAATCAAATTACATATGTATATATATATATATATATATATAAAATTTTCAATGAGACTCAGTTGTCCAATCCACTGATAAAAACTGTATTTGGACAGTTTATCAGTGCTTATACATGTTATACATTCACAAAAATACATTTATTCAACATTTTTGTTGTGAAACCTCCTGTAATTACACAAGATATTTGTCAATTAACAAACAAGTCTGGTTAAACAGACAGAACAAATACTTCTTTTCAGGTTAATTGTCAGTAATTTTATCTCTTTTCTTTTTTTTTTCAGGATTAAACTTTAAATTAACAGGTTAATCTCATAAATAGAAAAGAAATATTTGTGAAATTATGATATATGTGCAAATGTATTTTAACTGTATTTTTCCGTGAAAAAAGAAAAAAATTCTCTTAAAAAATGTAAATTTTATGGTTACTCACAGGTACAGTTTTTTCATGTTATTTTACATTTGACAGGTAAAATCACAGTCGGTTTTGGTCATTTCGTTGATATTTTCCTGTATCTTAAAAATAAAGGAAAAATCTGTAAAATAAACAGTGTTAAATTTGTTAAATTACAGAATTTTTTTTACAGTGCATTTATGCTTTTTCAAGAACACAAACAGTAAAATTCAAGTAATGAACTAAAGACAATGCTGTATGCTGTATCATAGGACACTCACATACCACTAGTATAATTTCTTGACACTGGAAGTGGTCAGCGCTGGAGCCAAGTAAAGGTTCTGTTGAGTCCACAGCTGACAGAGGTTATGGGATCGATAAAAGGTTGCCAGATCTTTTACATTATTGTGCCCTCCATAATACAGCACCTTAAACCCACTGATTTGTCATTTCTGAGGAGCAAAAGGATTCGACTGACTCTGGCATTTACAGTGGTTCAACTAAGACCATGCATCTGCATCTATAGTACAGGTGTCAAACATGTGGTCCAGGGGCCAAAACCGGCCCTCCATAGGGTCCAGTCTGACCCACCAGATGAATTTACAAAGTGCAAAATGCAAAAATTACCCTGCAGATATTAACAGTCAAGGGCATCAAACTCAAAAATAACAGCATAACAGAAATAATGACTGCAAATGTTCTTCTTGGTTTAATGTGAGAAAAATAATATGATATTATGCCTGTAAATAATGACAACACTAATTTTTTGTCTTTGATTTATTGCAAAGAACATTAAATTCTGATCTCCTTTAATAATAAAATGTCAACAAGAAAAGCACTCGGAGAGCGCAGACCCTCCACCAAGAGATCTGCCCCCCCCCCCCCCTTCATTTTGTTCATTATTTTCTTCATTTTTCTTCATTTTGTTTTTATATTTTCTTAATTTTTCTTCATTTTGTTAATTGTTTTCTTCATTTTTCTTCATTTTGTTTTATATTCATTTTTGTTCATTTTGTTCAATGTTTTCTTCATTTTGGTCATTTTGGTCATTTTGTTTTTATATTTTCTTCATTTTTCTTCATTTTCTTCATTATTTTCTTAATTTTTCTTCATTGTGTTTTTATATTCATTTTTCTTCATTTGCTTAAATATTTATATTTTCTTCTATTTTGTGCATTTTGTTCATTATTTTCTTCATTTGTGTTCATTTATTGTCTGTATTTTCTTCATTTTTGTGCATTTTGTTCCTTTTCCTTCATTTGTGTTCATGGTGTGAGTCCACTCCTCCTTCTGATTGGACCAACCAACACCCCCACCCCCACCCCCCCCCCCGATCATCACCAAAATTTAATGATTTCTTCCTTGTGCCAGTATCAACATTTCCTGAATATTTCATGAAAATCTGTCCATAACTTTTTGAATTATCTTGCTAACAAACAAACAAACAAACAAACAAACAAACACACAAACAATACCTCCTGGCAGAGGAAATAACCTGAACAAATATGAACAACCTGAAATGTCTAAAGAAAAATCAGTGCAATTTGAACAATCTTCTGCCTGTTTTGTGTCTTGGTAGACCTGATCTGTAATGCACATGCAGAAATCATAAGTTGAGGCCTAATATTGATAAAAATTTTACTTATTTTTTGTCAGAAATTTCAGTTTTTTCCAGTTATTCACATCTTTTCTGTTTTGGATAGAAATAGTTTCATCATTTAATGTTATTTTTTGCACTAAAAAAATTGCAGTTGTCATTATTTATAGGTTATTATGCTATCATTTAACCGGTCCGGCCCACTGGAGATCAAATTAGGCTGAATGTGGAACCTGAACTAAAAGGAGTTTGACAGCCCTGATCCATAGTAAGACTCCAGTCAGATTTCCATCTTCTTCTTCTTCATCGATGTATGTTTTGTTTTTAGACATCTGTTCATTTTATTATTGTGAAGTACTGCCTCCATTTGTGTTAATGTTTGTTCACCCAAGCTTATTTTACTGAAAACTCTAAATTACAAGTCACAAAATAAAGCCATGAAATGGAATCATTCTAACTGTATGAGCTGAGTAATGCCTGTGTGTGATTGTACTTTTCCATAGATGTATTATTCCTCACTGTGAGAAATTTATGAACCATAATATAACCAGGGGCCACGAAGTGTGGATTCCATGTGAAGACAAAACAGGTTTTCTGATTGTGTCACAGTGGGGGTGAACATAAGAACTGATCAAGCTGTCGTGGTGGGTCAGACAGTAGATACTGTAGCTAATTAACGACTTAACTATTCAGCTGGCAGCCCATGGTCTGGGGTTAGTTTCACTTGAACAGATGAATGGGTTTGTGGAGTTACTTGTGCAAAAAGTCTGCAGTCTTAAAGCGCAGGATTCAAACCCAAACTCCTGCTTTTAGCCTAAAAACCACAATAATTTGAATCACGATTGACATTATTTGATCAATTAATTCTGATTTTATTTTTGTACTTGTACTCTGACAGACCTCTGCATAATAATTCCTATGTACCTGAATGTGTACAAATGGAAAATAAAACTGTCTCTTAATCGTACCTTACTAATGCATACATAAGATCAGGGTGCAATTTGTCCAAAAAACACAAGAGGGGGTTGTTTTTGTTTTGTTTTTTTTTCTCGTTAGAGTGGGGGGCCGGCAATTGTACGTGGGGGTGTGGTCCACAAAAATGAAAGTGAAACTTTACATTCTTTCAACGTCCAACTCCTGGGTTCTGTTCCTCTGTTATTCAGCAGATCTTACACAAAATCCATCCATCCATCCATCCATCCAACTTTATTTGTAAAGCACTTTAAAACAACTGCAGTGGACCAAAGTGCTGTACAGAAGAAAAATTAAAACCAGAATAGAAGAATAAAATACAGAATAGATTTAAAGACAGAAACTGTACAAAAACAAACAAAAAAAAGTGCTATACAGAAGAATAAATAAAACCCAAATAAAAAGAATAAAATACAAGAATAGATTAAAAGCCATACAATTAAAAACAATATAAATAAAATAAACAAATAAATAGAATAGATAAATAAGAACAACTAACCACTACCACATAAAAAAATATAGAATAAAGATAATACCTTCAAACATCTCACATGGTTTCAAAAGTCAAGGAGAAAAAATGGGTTTAAAGAAGGGATTTAAAAACAGACAGAGGAGGCCTATCTGATATGGAGAGGCAGATGGTTCCATAGTTTAGGAGCTGTGTGTGATGTTCACATCTTCTCACCTGCATCCACTGGACTCCCTCCACTGCTCTATGGCCCCCCCACAAATGCTGGGCCCCATGAATTTGTCACATTTACCCCTTCTTTACAGCGTCCCAGTGCATGGGGACGTTCGTAAATTCTGCGACTGCGACAGTTTAGTTCAGGTGATGAACGTTAGTGTCAGTGATGTAGGATAAAGGTGGAAGAAAACTGTCACAACCTGCTGTTCTTTACACTGGTTGGTCGTCCACCCCAAGGATGAAATGAATTGAGCAGAAGTAGAAATGGAAAAACCAGAGGGGGGGAGTTGACAACCCCCCCCATCCCCTCCACCAAATCTCACCCTGCATAAGACCATAAATACATAAGACTAAAGTACATAGAATGTGTTTGTGTACTGAAGTTTCCAGAGGCTTTAAATGTTTTAACAGCAAATACTGACCCATGTGATTAGGTCTAAAACATGTCTTTAATTCTATCAGTGTTTCAGTTGCCTGACAGCTCTACTATTTAACTAATGGGATAAACCCCTTTTTCTTTTTAATGCTCCGCCTCGGATCAATTCAGGGACTGCAGCGACCCAGCTCTTGATTCCAAATGAGAAAAGGCTCCTTCCAACCGAGAGGTTCAGGGTAATAACTCTGCAGCTGAGCGTTATGTAATGACAGGTGGTGTTTTGGCTCCAAAAGTGGAAAAAAAACAAATGATATTCTGTGTCAGCGTTCCCTACAATAGATGCTCAGGTTGCACAAGTGGTGCTTTGCTAAACCCTAATCTGCCGCTGGAGGGTCGGGATGGAAGAATGAGCGTTCTGTTCATCTGTTGCATCACTAGAAGGAAAATACCTCGGCACACATTAAGAAACAATTTAGTGTAAAATTAATTCTCGCAATCTTGCAGCAAATTGTTGAATTCCAGCTGAAGGTTGGTGTGGAACCGTTTGTGCTGGATATGCGTGGGTCTTATCCTCTTCACAGTGGGTGGGTGGGTGGGAATTAAATGAGGGGAATAAATTATATCACTGCCAGCCGATAACAGAAGGAAGTCTGTCTGTGTCACTTCTTCCGACTAAAGCCCTAAAAGAATGCGAGGCACTCCGGCGCTCCGCTGGTGCTCTCGCTTCGCCTCAAGTGACAAGTGACTGATCCTACATTTACATGAGCTTTACATATTAATAAAGCCGCTCCGCAGAGGAACATGCCTTCTCCATCAACACGTTCGGCCTCCTCGCAAAAGCTCCCATCGAGTGATTGATCACTGCCCGTTCTGAAATATCCTCAGCCTAGTTACCCCTCGCAAAGATTAGTGAGTAAACTTGAGAAATCGTGTCTATCTTATCGGCTGTTAACGGCTCCGAGAATGAAACTGAACAGCAATCAAACATGAGGAACTACTTCCCACTGCTAGACATCACACAAAGGCTTTATCTTGTGACGTTTGCAATGCACTGCTGACATTGTGTGGATTTACAGAACCTTTTGTTTTCCCTCAGCAAATAGGCTTTATTTTATTGAGATAACAGATCCAAATGGGGAAAATGGAGCCATTATCACTTCCAAAATTACCCTCCCAGTGCCCTCCCAGTCTCCTTTTCCATCATGTTAGTGCTGCAGGAGCTCTTCTTTCTCATTAGTGAAAACAATGAAGGTTGTGAATGCTCCCCTCAACACTTACTGCAGTCTTAAGACAAAGTTATCAAACGCAGGCAATTCAATTTAGTATTTTACCTCCATCCTTCTCTTAACCCTCCAGTATCTGGGTGCGCTTTTTAGACACACGTTGCACTTCGTGTTAAAAAACTTCTTATTATTTTTCACAATTTAAATAAGGTTAGAATTCAAAAGTTGTTCATTTTTGCATGATCTTTAAAATTCTGTCCACCAACTCAAATGTGCACATTGTAAACAAAAGAAAATGACCAGACTAGCATCTGTCTGCCAAGTGTGCATAAAACGCACTATTTCTAACATTTGATCTGTATGATTAGGACTGAGCTGGATTTACAAAAATAAAATCCAATTAGAGCAGAAAAATAAATCTATATATAATATTTAATAGTTTGAATTAAAGTGTGCATTTTACGCACACTTGGTGACAGATGCTAGTATTTTTGAACATTTGACCTAGCGCCAAAAATAATAATGCAAATTAACCAGTGTTGGAGTTAATCACTGACATATGCCAGGATGAAAAAATCAAATGTGTGATCCACTTTTTATAGAGTATATTGTAAAAAATAATAATTTTTTGTGTTTTTGCATCCAAAAAAATGGTTTGTTTACATTACAAACACGGCATTTAAAGGGTTAAAAAATGTGACAATTATTGAGTATTTGGTATTTTTATTTACAGCTCAAGTTGATGAAATAGAAAAAAGTGTAAAAGAATTAAAAACAAACTGTATGAAAAATGTTTTGACATTATTCCACAAGTGTGCCAAAAAGGCACACCTGGTGCTCAGTAAGGGCCTTGGTGGACGGGATACCAGAGGGTTAAAGATACAGGAGACTTATGTGACCAATTTTTCATCAAATCTGTCCATCCTCCATCATATCCTCAGTTTCATGAATCTGTTCGTCTGTCTGTCATTACTCACCTGGATCTCTTCCTCATGATGAACAGTTTCTTAGTTCCATCCACCAGAAACAAACCATGTGTTTACAGACAGAGCCAGGAGGGAACTCGGGCATCTGAGGAATTTTGTCGTGACGTGCATTGTGGGAAAGGGAGGTTCGTGCAGCCGCCTGACAGCGGCAGCGCGACCATATGATGTTATATGGATGAAACAAACGGCTGCAGGAATGTGCGTAGAGGGAAGAGAGCTGCTGCCGTTTCCACGTCATGTCTGTTCCAGCTGCTGCTGTCAGGCGGCTGCATGAACCTTCACTTCCCACAATGCACGTCGCGACAAAATTCCAAAGATGCCCAAGTTCCCTCCTGCCTCTGTTTGTAAACACATGGTTTGTTTCTACTGGATTGCACTTCGAAATTGTTCAATGTAATGCAAGAGATTCCGGTGAGTTACAGGTTCATGATACTGAGGATATGACTGAGGTTGGACAGATTTGAGGAAAAATTGGTCACAAAAGTCTCGAGCACCTTTAATGTTCAATGACTGCTGTTGCTCAACTGCTACGATGCTAACAGGTGTGTGACTGCAGATGAATACATGGATGAATGTGTAATTTGAGTGAGTGAGGTAAAATTACCCTCGTCATCCTTTCCTTCTACCCCAGTACTTAACAAGGTTGAGCACTCCTATATGAAAATAACATGCTCTCATCTGTGAGTGGCTTTTACCTGTTGCCTTTCCAAAGCAAATATTGCACGCTAATTACACAGTAATTAGTGATTTGATCCTTTTCCACCGACATGACAAAAGTGTACCTAATTTCTGATTGTTCTGAGTATTTTGACTGAAAAACAAAACCATTCAGAACCCAGAAAGTAGGTTCCCATGCAGCCAAAAGGATGGTCGCTTTATCCCTGTCATCGTCTGGCTCACAGGAAGTATTCGGTGGGCAAACATTTCAGTTGATATTCCCCTCACCTCCTCTGTCTTCTTGTGACTGCAATGAGGGAAAAAAGGCCTTTGGAACATTTCATTTTCATTTCATTTTATTCATTCATTCCAATCTAAATGATTGGAAAGGAGCAGGATGAAGAAAACTTCTAATATCCACCCCTTTCTCCAAACATCTGCTTCCATCAGATAAGTTGCCATTACAGCTGTTACAATAAACAGTTTACATGACAGTCAATACAAATAAAACAAATCCAACATCCATAATGCTCTGCAAATGAAGACCCCATTCAAACCACAAAAACATCTGCAAATGAAAAACACAGCAGAACCAGTCAGTGCAACAGAAGTGCTCCAAACCTGTAGGGGGCAGTGTTTAGAGACAACAGACTAGAGTCAAATAGAATCAAATAAAAGTCACATGACTGCGCTATACGCTTTAACTTCATTTAGTTCCCGCTGTAGTTTGAAACCCTGTCAGTCAGCTGTTCTCCGTCTCTCTCCATCCTGTGTGTCTGTGCATTGGACTGTTCTGCTGACAGCGCCCCCTACAGGTTTGGATACTTCTGCTGCAGTGACTGGTTCTGCAGCGTTTGACGTTTGCAGATGTTTTCTAGGTTTGAATCATTTTGTGCTTCGTACCGTTTCTCTATTTGCAGAGCATTCGATGATTACACTGGTCAACAACAAATGTATTGTTTCAGTTTTTTGAGCTGATTTAGGATAATTTTGGTGCTGAATCCAAAAATCGCATTAATTTTGCTCAATCAGGTCAACTTTCTGAACTATGCTACATATTGGCTTTTTAACATTTTTGCTTACATTTATGGGCATTTTCACATCATAGGATACAAAATTCGTTCACATTTCTTGCAATAAACGAGTTCTGAAGATTTTACTTTTGCCAATTTATGATTAATGTTTTTTTTTAATATTACAGGTGAATGAAATGGCTTCGACTAGAAGATCTTGCAAAAATAAGCCTGATGTATTCTGCTACATCTGCGGTGAATACACCGGTGTACCTAACAGGAATCAAGTGATCAAATGATTTTTTTTCTCTTAAAACCTATTTTGGGTGAGAACTATATAAAAAATCAACTGATAAAGTCACAAAAATGTAATCAATTTTGTGAGAAGATCAAATTTTTCAAAATCAAATTAGCAAAAAAACCTGACCGGATTGAGAAAAACAGATGTCATTTTTGGATTTAGCGGTGCAAAATGATCCTAATTCAGCTGAAAAAACCTAGACAACTTGCAAAAAACCTGTTTTTGTAACCCAGTGTTATGCATGTGTTTTTGTGTTTTGCACATTTTTGGTCATTTGCACCATGTTCCTCTTTCTGTACCTCATTTAGACTTGTGTTTGAGTTTGTGAATTTGCATCGTTTCTGTACTTGCAGCTGTTTTCTCGAACTGACAGTGCGCAGTGTGTTTGGCCCTTGTCGGCCACCGTAGTTTCACCTGTAGCATGATCAACATTTGCACAACTGTAAATAGTATATATGGCTTCTTCGATTTGTCTTTATACTCAGATTTTGCACTTCTTCTCCTCCTGTGTGCTTTTTGTGCTAAGCTGCTGTGTGACGGCGCATCCCCTTTGCTGAGTGCGGACAGTGCACACTCACACATGTGCACATGTACACACCACACACACTACACGCCACACGCCACACATATACACACACAATACACACCACACAAGTAAATGCCACATAATGCAGCACAGGTATACGCCACACACATGCACAACAAGTACACGTCACACACACACACACACACACACACACAGTTTCCTGTAGTTCGTACGAGGGTGCACACTTGTCCGTTCTACACACCAACATACGCACACATTCAACACATTCATGCTGTACACTCACCACACGCTCTGCTTCCTGCAGACTGACTCCCAGCCGGCCAAACAGGGGCGGAGCTAGTGCCGCCGTCTAATAAAGGGGGGCCGGGCGGGAAAATGGTCACCTGACCATTTAATTAGTGATTTTCCTTATTAGGGTCATTTCTCTCTGGTAGAGTGGTTTATGGTAAATATAGAGGGGAAATGTTGCAGAGGGTATTTTTCTTTATTTCCCTTGTGTTCTGATGTGTCTTCTTCTTGTGATTTTCTGAAGAAAATCATGTTTGTGTAGTTGATTGCTGTGGGTCATGCCCAGTGGGAGGGGCTTTTCCCTGTATATGTCGGCCATTTTGGCTTTGTTGAGAGAGTCTGATAGAGCTGACGGCACATTGTGAGTGTTTGTCAGGCTACAAAGAGGTTTGGACTTTTCCTTTCCTTTTTCCGTTCACTCATGTAAATAGCTGTCACTGTTTGGGAGAACTGGAATAAAAAAGCCTTAAAGGAAGACCTTCATCTTTTGTTGTTTTCTTTGACTAGCCATATTATTAAGTTTACAAGTTGAGCCACGCTACATGCTGTAACCTGGAATTTCCCCTCTTGGGACAAATAAAAGCTTATCTTATCTTATCTTATCTTATCTTGTCTTATCTTATCTTATCTTATCTTATCTTATCTTATCTTATCTTATCTTATCTTGTCTTATCTTATCTTATCTTATCTTGTCTGCTGCACTGCGGCCACTTGAGCTGTTTTCAGACCAACTACCCCAGTGTTGGAGTTGGTTCCCACACCAGTTACACCAGTTACACCAGTTACATGGTCATGCTTGTGTGACAGGGTCAATTATTTCGCAGCAGTGTGGGTATGTAGAGGAAACTGTGTATTGTTACAATTACACAAAATCTGTTCATTTTATTTTCATTTCTTTTAGTTAATACCTGACACTATGGGCCTCCCAGTCACTATGTGGAACTTTTAATTTTAGTTTGTTCCCCAACGAGTAATTTACAATGGGACACTCAGCGCTATAACCAGAGTTTTCGCGCCTTTACCTCTTCCCTGTTGTTCCAGATTTCTGTGGCAGAGGTAAGCAGCTGTGCAGTTCATGAAAGTTTTTGGTTTAGCCTCTGCTAATTTAATTTTTTATATGAACTGGCTAGTTTAAACTGTCTGAGGTGCTCATAATGTACTGAAACACATTCCTGTATTATTTTGGTTTGTGCAGGAGCATGTTTTATGGGGGTTTTGTGTTTTATGTCACTTCTGTCAGGTGTGTTGTATTTTGTTCTAATAATTTAACCCTTCCGTGCATAGTGGTCACAACAGTGGACAGCGTTTCAAATGTGTTGCACTTGTTCCATTGGCAGATTTTTTTTTTTTTGTTACTTAATTCAAGATCATTTTGGGAAATTCAAACAAAAAAAAATCTGCCAATGGAACAAGTGAAAATCATCTTGGTAAGAGTTCTTGAAATAACATTTTCAGGATATGTTGTCTTAAAATCAGTTCTTATATCTCACTGAAAAGTTACTCTTTAGGTGATTATGTCTTATTTTAAGTGTGATGAGATATTTTGACTGGAAATGAGGAAAAAATACACTTGGTAAGATTTAGATTTTTGCAGTGAGGTGCATCATTCATACACTGGCACTCATACCATTACTGTAACTTTGCTGTTCTTGATGAATCTGATCTGCACTAACATATTTGAGTGTAAATCAAATGCTAATTGTTATTAGACTGTAATTAACAGGTTTTGTTTTTTTTACAAGAACTTTTTTTTTTATACTATCTGACAAATAACTAGCATTATAATATTTTAAAATGTGAGAAATCACATTAAAATGTTTTTATGTCATAGTTTTCACACTGTATGCCAGTAAATGCATGTTTTTTTTGCTTCAAAAATTAAATGCGTGAGATCCAGCTGAGTGGATATTTTTGTAACTCCATGAAAAGTAGGTTCATAAAAAATTGTCAATCACATTGTTTTTTCATGCCTAAAGAGGAATAAAAATACTCAGGTCAAAAATCTTGATTAAGATTCTTTTAATTCATGCATGAAAGGGTTAATGTATGCCCTTTTGTTCCGGCTTTCTGTGGGAGAGGAGCTTATTTTATGGGGTCGCTGACCAGAGGTTTTTGTGTTTTATGTCACTTCTGTCAGGAACGAAAGAAACAATAAACGGAGACTGCCTCCAAAGTCATACGTGTGAGTCTTGTTGTAACGGCCGGTCACCGTTACGTTCGGTATTAATTATATTAGTATATTGAATAACTGTACGTAAGCATTAAATCACATAGCACAAAGAAATATACACACAATATGTTTAAATATGTTTATACTGAATATTGTTGGAGAGTAATTCTGTGATGGAGCAGGTCCAGTGAGGGGAGGGTGAGCCGTGTGTGCGGCGGTCCTCTTTTGCCGGGTGTGCGTAATGTGCCTGCGTATATCCCAAAGTCGGTGCATAGTTAGTCTTAAAGGGGTGTAGCAGTGGTTAGATTGTATAAAGTTAATGTATTGTCATTATTTTTTAGAATATTGTGGGGAATGTGTAGACGCTAACTTACCTTATGTGGGCTTCCGTTTCCGGTGTGTCCAGCTAAAAGAATCCCCGGGGGGCTTGGACACGACTTAAAGTTTCTGGGAGGGTAGCACACATGGGGTGGTTGAAGGAGGGGTGTTTTGGTGTCGCGATAAATGTAAATATGTATATGTGTGTTTGTTTAGTGGTGTTTGTGTATTTGGTTTTGCCTTATTATTTGTAAATAGTGTATTTTATGAGTTCGGGGTGTTTTTAAAGGTAGAAAGAACTGTTTAGTTTGTGTGTGTAAATTGTGTCTCCCCTGTGGAAAAGCGGTGTAGCCTGGTCACATGCACAGTGCATTTTTGTGTATATGTAGGTCCTTTAGTGTCGGATGGTGGTTGGTGAAGGTTGTGTTGGTTTGACGCTCTGAAGAAAATAAAAGAAATTTGTATTTTTGCTAAAATCCTGGGTCCGTGCTCCTTTTTAAACATGCCTAGTCTGCTCAAGCTATCACACTCGTCCTTAAAAAACTCAGAGTCCGACAGCACCGCTTACACTCGCCTGTGTTTATACCATTACATGAGCCCATGACGCGTCAACAGAGAGTGCTGCTTTGCCCCCCCGCCCAAAAAAAGTCCATACAAAAGCAGATGTGGTCACAGCAGAGAAACTAACAACAGTGCTATGGATGGCATCATCGACTACCTGTGAGCATTTGTACTTTGAATACACATGAGTATTTATGTGCACCAGGCCGTGCTCCAACATCTGCTGTGGAGAAGAAGGCAGCCACGCCCAGTCCACAGATGGAACCTCAGCAGGTGGGCTCAGATCCACCTGCTGACGTCCACTCATGTCATCATGGTTCGCTTAGAAAAGACAAGTTTTACTTAGTGCCTGGCGGGAACCAAATTTTCGGTTCCCGAACATTTTACATTTTAGATTCTCCTTCCAAACTCTGCAGCTCTTACTTTAACATGTGTGTGTTTTTATATGTTTTCTGTGTTGTTTTCTTCCTTGCTGCTTTAATCACCTTTTACGTGTTTCTTTTATAATGTTTTAAATGTGTTTCTTTTTCCCTGTCGTTGCATTGCAGTGTCCTGTGTGAAACACCTTGAATTGCCTCGTTGCTGAAATGTGCGATACAAATAAACTTGCCTTGCCCTCCTACATATGATGCAGTCCATTCAGCTCAGATCTTGCATGTGGTGATGCCCACTATGGTTTATGTGACTTTAATCAGGTGAATGAAACCACAGAGAACAAAAGTGTGTGTTTTTTGGGTTTATTTTTTGGTTGTTTCTGTTCTGAACTGCATGGGAAGTGCCAGATGACTCAGCTTTAAGTGGACCTTGAAGGAGCTGCAGCTGGTTTTATCTTTCAGCCCCAGAAGTCCAGTTCAGTCTTTGACATGAGCCTGATTCACAAGAGACCAGCAGAACCTGTGGACCTCTGGGGTTTTGGAAAAAAAACAAACAAAAAAAACAACTAAAAACAACCTAGGTCTGTGTTTCATGTGGTGCATTTGCACTGGATAAATAAAGTCTGTTTTTAAATTGAATTTATTGACATCATCCCCTGGTTCTGATGTAGGGATGTAATGATTACCGGTATAACGATAAACGGCGGTAAAATTGCAAACGGTTAGTATTACCATTTAAATTCTAATTCTCATGATAACTGTGTTTGATTACTGCATTTTTAGGGGAAAAAAACCCTATGGAAAGATCTGCTTTTATGTCAAATATTTGAGTATAGTTTTAATTTATTACAATTTTAATTTTCTATACTGAATATTTGGAACCAATATTCACTTTTAAAGTCTTTGAAAAGGTTCGTTAAGCATCTGTGTGTTATTTATGCAATAAATTATATATATTTATCAAATGAGATTTTATATATTTTTTGTGTTTTTTGTCCTTTTGTGTTTTTATAGTAGGTTAAAGTGAAAAAATAATAGACAGATGATATAGATGAAGTTGTGCTGAAAAAACAGATCCCAAACCTGGGTATAGTAAACATTTATTTCTATAGTATATAAAGGCAAAATCAAAAGGACTGAAAAACAGACAGAATAGACTCAGACCACTAAGGGTTAATACTGGAATGTTTCTGACACAGAAGGAACATTGGGACTGTTATTTTATTTGTTTTCATTTTATTTTTTTTAAATATAACTTGGTTAAATAATTTCAGTGTGTGTATTTGTACTTTTTGAACATTTTGAGCACAGTTTCAACAATACTGCGATAATAATGATAACCGTGATAATTTTGGTCACAATAACCGTGATATGAAATGTTCATATGGTTCCATCCCTACTCAGATGTCAGAGGCAGATTCACTACTACAATAACTTCTGAAGGACAGAAGTTTGAGTTTGAGTCACACAGTTCACATCAATTCTATATCATGAGATGAGCCTCCTGAATTACCACCCAAAACACTTTTAAAACTTAGAGGCTGAATAAAAAAAAATTCTGTCTATCCCACCATAATACAGAGCAATTAATAACAATTACTTTACAATTACAACACATACATTTAACCCTTTCATGCACAGTGGTCACTCCAGTGGTCACTCCAGTGGTCAGTTCTTCTCCAGCTGTTCTCTTGTATATTCATGGGTTTGGTTGTTTCAGTTCCGTATCAGCCAACACAGTGGACACTTATGCACCATCCCATAATACACTGACACTGATATAATTACTGTAACTTTGCTGTTCTTGATAAACCTGATCTGCACTAACATGTTTGAGTTTAATCAATTGCTAATTGTTATTAGGCTGTAATTAACAAACTTTTTTTTTTTTTTTTTTTTTTTTTTTTTTTGCATATCCTCTTGAGACCCAGCAATGCATGTTGTCCTCTGTAGGGGACAAAAGTTTGACAGTTTTACTTTAAAAATACTGTGCATTGCAAAGGACATTCCATTAAAAAATCAATAAATAAATTAAAATAATTTTAAAATGTCTCTGAAAAACCTGTTGCATTATGCAGTTTCCAATCAAGACAATTTTTTAATGTAAAAAAGCTAAAACTGTCAATTTCCTGGGTCTCAGGAGGATTTTATCTCCATGAAATGAGTAATAACTAATATTAGAGTATGATCAAATGTGAGAAAACAGTGGCAATTTAGCAATTAGCAGCATTTAAAATGTTTTTATTTCATAGTTTTCACACAGTTTATCACTTTCTGATGATGATTTTTTAAATAAATGTCTCTTTGCTTCAAAACTTAAACGCATGGTGTCCAGCTGAGTGGACATTTTTGTAACTCCATGAAAAATAGGTTCATAAGAAAAAAAAAAAAAAAAAAATCAATTGCATTGTTTTTTTTCTTGCCTAAAGAGGAACAAAAACATTCAAGAAAAAAATATTGACTAAGCTTCTCATAATTCATGCATGAAAGGGTTAATAACACTGGTCTACAATTTTCTTTTTCAGACTAAATGTCCTAAATGTTACGTATTTTAATAAGATTAATTGTTGAACAGATGACTAAAGTGCTGGTTTGCTGCTGTTTTCCAGGTATGTGATGATGTGTTCTTCCACATGTTGGTTTCTGTCCATTAACCAACAGATTTCTAAATGTTCCACTGATAGAACCTGTAAAGTGAATGTACTGTCATGTGCAGACAGTGTTTGAAGTAGATCTGGTAAACCTGACACTAGTATTCCTTTGGAGTTAAACACATTTTCTGGTTAATTCTTGAATTTCACATTTTGACCCCAGACTGCATATTGCAGGGGTGTCCAGTAAACGTCATAACCTATAAATAATGACAACTCTTTCTCTTTGTTTTAGTTCAATAAAAAAACATTAAATTATGAAAATATTTACATTTACAAACTATCCTTTAACAAAAAGCACATGAATAAGCTGAAAAAACTGAAATTTGTAAGAAAAATAAGTGTAGTTTTAACTATCTTATGCCTCAACTGATCATTTCTACATGTAGATTATGGACAATGTTACACAAACATTTGGTAACAGGCAGAATATTGTTAAAACATTTGGAGTTGGAACTAAAATAAGAACAATTTCTCATTCAGTTTCTCATTTGTCCAAGTCATTGTTCTTGGTAGTTCCTTGAGGTTCAACTGGACTATAGTTTTGCTTCAAAAGAGTAAAACTGTAGTCCAGTTGAACCTAGAACCTAGAAAAATGGAGTTGTCAGTGTTTGTAGTTTATTATGCTGTTGTTTTACTTTAGATCAGGGCTGTCAAAGTCACTTTAGTTCAGTTCCACATTCAGCTAAATTTGATCTGAAATGTGCTGAACCAGTAAAATAACAACAGAATAATATAGAAATAATGTCAACTCCAAACTTTTCTGTTTTAGAGCGAAAAAAGTCAAATCAAACAATGAACAGGTTTACATCTGAAAACTATCCCTTCAAACAATGTGAATAACATGAACAAACTGAAAAAATAAGTGTAATTTGAACAATATTCTGCCTCAGTTTATCATTTACACATGTACGTTATAATTTACAAATCACTACAAACACACAAAACACTTAATACCAGACAGAATATTGTTAAAATTGTTCTGACTTTACTTAAAACATTTCAGGTTGTTCATATTTTTTGTGAAATTATACTTTGTTTTAGTGTAAATACATGAAAATATTTACATTTACAAAGACAAAAAATTGGAGTTGTCATTATTTCTATGTTATTATGATAGTATTTTACTGGTGTGACCCATTTGAGACTGAATTGTTCTGAATTGGAACCTGAACTAAAAGGATTGTTCATATCTTTATGTAATTTTTGCATTTCACACAGTCATCTCCAGGGCCGGACTGGACCCTTTGGTGGGCCGGATTTGGCCCCCGGGACGCATGTTTGACACCTGTGGAATATTGGAAACTTCAGCCAACTAGTATTTTGGACTGGATTTCTCTTCATCAGTGACTCACATGTGGTAAAATTCACTACTTTTATTCTGGAAGTATTTTTACTTGTAGACCAGTGTAATTCAGACCAATATTAGGACAAGACCTGTGTTTGCTGACATACAGAGGGCACCGGCAGTGAAATTTTGACTTTACAAGTTACAGACATGGGTTGTTTGAATGAGTAAAAGATCACAGATGACCTCCACCCGCACAGATATCATGATAACTACATTTTAGAATAAAATTTAAATATTTCAAATTGGATCTTTAAGTAAGAAGTCAAAGTGAGCAAATGCGCAAACATAAGGCAAGAGATAATTTTACTATGAGTATTTTTAGGCGGCTGGAATGTGTCTGTTGTTTTTTAATATTTGAAACCCATGTTAACCCTTTCATACATACTGGTCACCCCAGTGGACAGATGTTCTCCAGCTGTTCTCTTGTATTTTCATGGATTTTATTGTTTTTAGTTTCATATCAGCTGACACAATGGACGCCTATGCACCATCCCATAATACTCTGACATTCAGACCATTAGTGTAACTTTGCTGTTCTGAATAAACCTGATCTGCACTGACATGTTTGAGTGGAAATGAACTGCTTGTTATTGATATGAGACTGTAATTAACTGTTTTTATTCACCCTTTCATGTATGAATTATGAGAACCTTAGACAATATTTTTTTCTTGAGTGATTTTATTCCTCTTTAAGCATCTCGGGAAGAAAAATGCAAATGAATTTTTTTTAATGAACCTTTTTTTCATGGAGTTACAAAAATGTCCAGTCAGATGGACACCATACGTTTAATTTTTGAAGCAAAGAAACATGTATTTAAAACCCATTATCAGAAAGTGATAAACTGTGTGAAAACTATGAAATAAAAACATTTTTAATGCAGCTAATCAGATGTTTTCTCATATTTTACCATACTCTAATACATATATATTATTCACTTCATGGAGATAATATGCAAAAAAAGAAAAAAAACTTTCAAGAAAACTGTTAATTACAGTCTAATAACAATTAGAAAGGGTAATAACTATAAATAACAATCATGAAAGGGTTAATATTCATTCCTGCAACATTTAACCCTTTCATACATGAATTATGAGAACCTTAGTCGAGATTTTTTTTTTTTTTTCCTGAGTGTTTTTATTCCGTCAGCCCTGCGATGAACTGGCGACTTGTCCAGGGTGTACCCCGCCTTCGCCCCTGTGTAGCTGGGATAGGCTCCAAGCGACCCCCGTGACCCTAGTGAGGATAAAGCGGGTTCAGAAAATGAATGAATGAGTGTTTTTATTCCTCTTTAGGCATGAAAAAAACAATGCAACTGATTTTTTTTAATAAACCTGTTTTGTTTTTTTTTATGAAGGTAGATTTGTTTCTTTACTGCTTTAACTAAAAAAAATCAATAAAAAAAGTGTTTGAATGAAAAAACAAAAAAAAAATTATGATCCAAAAAATTGCATTTGAACACTTTTTTCCTTGATTGAAGTGATTTTTTTTTTTTTTTTTTTAATGAAAATATTTTTGGGGTTAAAGCAATAAAGAAACAAATCTACCTTCATAATTTTTTGTGGAGTTCCAAAAATGTCCACTCCACTGGACACCATTTGTTTAATTTTTGTATATCAGAAAGTGATATACAAAATCAAAACCTTTTTAATGCAGCTAATCTGATGTTTTTTTCACATTTTATCATATTCCCAAATTTTATTAGCAATTGATTTACACTCAAACATGTCAGTGCAGATCAGGTTTATCAGCAACAGTAAAGCGACAATGATGGTATAAATGTCAGTGTATTATGGGATGGTGCATTAGTGTCCACTGTGTTGGCTGATATGGAACTAAAACAACCAAACCCATGAATATACAAGAGAACAGCTGGAGAAGAACTGACCACTGGAGTGACCAGTGGAGTGACCACTGTGCATGACAGGGTTAAACAAAAAGTTTTTTGTTTTTTTTTGCATCTTATCTCCATAAAGTGAGTCATAACTAATATTAGAGTATGTTAAAATGTGACAAAACATCAGATTAACAGCAGTAAAAAAAAAAAAAGTATTTCCTAGTTTTCACACAGTATATCAGTGAATACATGTTTCTTTGCTTCAGAAATTAAATGCATGGTGTCCAGCTGACTGGACATTTTTGGAACTCCATGAGAAATAGGGTCATAAAAAAATTTCAATTGTATTGTTTTTTTTTGTTTGTTTTGTTTTTTTAATGCTAAAGAGGAATAAAAACACTCAGGAAAAAAATCTTGATTAAGGTACTTCTAATTCATGCATGAAAGGGTTAAATACACTCGTGGCTCCAGAGCTGATTTTTCTTTTGCTGTGTTTTTTTTTTTTTTTTTGGTTGGTATTTCAGGCTCTTTTCTTTCTCTGTTCTCCTCTCACCCTGACCTTCACAGCCTTTTCTTCCCACTTGTGCAAAGACTTTCCTCAGGGGGTATTTGTCAGGTTTCTTTCTGCAAGTATTATGATAATATCTCAGTATGTAAAGTAAAGTAAATAAATAACGAAAAATTAAAACAGAGCCACTTAAAAATGGTCAAGCACGACCTAGTCCCTTAACCCAGGCCTGTCAAACTCATTTTGGTTCAGTTCCATATTTGGCCCAGTTTGATCTGCAGTGGGCCAGACCAGTAAAATAATGACTTAATAACCTATAAATAATGACAAATCCAAGTTTTTCTTTTTGTTTTAGTACAAAAAACCCCAATTAAATTATGAAAATATTTACAGTTTACAAAAAAGATGTGAATAACCTGAAAAAACAGAAATTTCACTGGAAAAATTTCAACAATATTCTGCCTGGACTTCTTATTTCTACATGTACATTTACACACAGTGTTCCATAAACATTTGGGAACAGGCAGAATATTGTTCAAATTACACATTTCAGGTTGTTCATCTTTGTTTATATTTATGTATTTATTTGTATTTTATTGTGAAAGAATAGTTTTGTAAATGTCAATATTTTCAGTGTAATATTTTTTTTTTTTTTTCACTTAAAATTTTTACATTTTTCACATAATTTTTCACAAAGAAAATATGTTGTCATTATGTATTGGATATTGTGTTGTTATTTTTAATGTAGATCACATTGGAGCAGGCCAGACCAGTAAAATAATGACTTAATAACCTATAAATAATGACAAATCCAAGTTTTTCTTTTTGTTTAAGCACAAAAAACCCCAATTAAATTAAGAAAATATTTACATTTTACAAAAAAGATGTGAAAAACCTGAAAAAACAGAAATTTCATTCAAGAAATTTGTGCAATTTCAACAATATTATGCCTGGACTTATTATTTCCACATGTACATTTACACACAGTGTTCCATAAACATTTAAGAACAGGCAGAATATTGTTCAAATTGCACATTTCAGGTTGTTCAACTCTGTTTTTATTTATGTATTTATTGGTATTTTATTGTGAAAGAATAGTTTTGTAAATGTCAATATTTTCACAGTGTAATCTTATTTTTTTTCACATTTTTTTTTCACAGAATTTTTCACAAAGTAAATGTGTGGTTGTCATTATTTCTGGGTTATTGTGTTGTTCTTTTGACTGTAGATCCCATTGGTCTGTATGTGGAACCTGAACCAAAAGGATTGGTTCAACCTGAACTGTTCAGGTTCATTTTTGCACTTTCATCCTGCAGGGCCGGAGTGGAACCGTTGGTGGGCCAGATTTGGCCCCCGGGCCGCATGTTTGACACCTGTGCCCTAACTTTTCTTCTGTGCACTTGAGCACAGAGCACAGGATTTCACAGCACAGAGCAGAGGTTGAAGCAGCTCTGCAGCAGCTGTCTGGTGGAACTCAACCACAGACTGAACTTCAGAACTTCAGATGGCAGCAGCGCAGCGGCTCGGCTCGGCCTCCACTCTCCTCCTCTACACTGGTTTGGGAAGGCAAAGTTTGGATGCGAGCCTGCACCCAAAATAACTGGTGAACACATCATACCTGCAGAGAGTCAGAGAAGAATCAAAAGAAAAGGCAACGGCTGCTGCTGCAGTACTGAGGCACCAAATATGGGTGTGTCTGTTTCCACAGAGCCAATCAGATGTCAGCATTTGTCCTGTTCCAGTCGAGGTTCTGATAGTTTTGGATTTTTCATTCTAGTTTAGTTTTATTTAGTTTGACTTTTTTTTCTCTAATTCAGTTTGTTTTAATTCATTTTTAGAGCAGGTTTGATAGTTTTTATTAGTCTTCATTTTTTTTCTAAATGCTTAGTTTTAGTTTAGTCGTCTCTTTTCTCTTCTTCTCTGTCGTCGTATTCAAATAAATCCCAGACAGGACTCTGCTGCTTTCTCCCAACTTTAGTCTCCATGTTTCCAGGTAGAGTGGGGACCAGAAGACGACTGGAAACCACAAGTGAACACAAGTGACGGACCCTTAAATATCATATGGTGTCAGCACAGAAAATTGCTAGAGCGAAATAAGTCGCTTTCGTATCAATCTGACATTGACAGAGATGAAAACGAAGGGAATTTGATCCATAATTTTTATCCGTTTTAGTTAGTTTTGTAAACACACAATACAGTTTCAGTTAGTTATTGTTTTTTCTTTTAATTATAGTTTTTATTTATTTCAGTTAACGAAAATGTTTTTTTCAATTGTAGTTTTCGTCATTTCGTTAGTTTTCGTTAACGATAATAACCTTGGTTCCAATCAGCAGTAAGGACATGTTGTTGTCCCAGATCCACTCATGGACACTGTTCCATGAACTCTTTGTCCTCTTGTGTCCACAGTACTGTGCTCATATATGGAGTATACCCCCCCGACCCCCCCCCCCCCCCCGTACACACCACATCTACATTATGTCAGTCCACTACACTTTACTGTGGTTTGGTCCTTTGGTCACATGACACCAGCGTTGTCGGTGCCTGAAATGGTATTTTTGTCAAACGCGTCCCAGAGTGTAAACATGTTCCAGCTCCGCCCCCCTGGTGTTGGCTCTGCCCCCCTGGTGTTGGCTCTGCCCCCCTGGTGTTGGTGTATGAATAGGACCAACACCACTGTATGGAAACCATGACAACCATAGGACCATGTGACCAGAAGAAGAAAACCCCGTCTGTAACCTCCTGCACATGCTCAGTGCGTTCTTCTGTGGTTTTCATGTCTCCTCCATCGGCTCTGTCTGTGTTTGTGGACAGCGCCACATACAGGTGTGGACTACGTATGACACCGATGAACCCAGTTTTACTGTTTCCACCTGGACGCAGATTTATGGAAACCATACGAGTACGGACCACAAACTGTTAGAATCCACAAAAGATCTGGTAACTGGTCCCATGTCCTGGTCCTGGACCTGGATAGACCCACGTGTGCTGGTTCTGTCCACAGTACTGTGTCCACAGGGGGACAGGGTACCGGTCTACAGGGGACAGAACCAGGACCCTAACTGGACCTGAGGGACAGAGACACAGAACAAAGGTAGCCCACCAGGACTGAGGACAGAACCAGGACAAACGTAGTCTACCAGGACTGAGGACGGAACCAGGACAAAGGTAGTCCACCAGGACTGAGGACAGAACCAGGACAAAGGTAGTCCACCAGGACAGAACCAGGACAAAGGTAGTCCACCAGGACTGAGGACAGAACCAGGACAAACGTAGTCCACCAGGACAGAACCAGGACAAAGGTAGTCCACCAGGACTGAGGACAGAACCAGGACAAAGGTAGTCCACCAGGACTGAGGACAGAACCAGGACAAAGGTAGTCCACCAGGACTGAGGACAGAACCAGGACAAAGGTAGTCCACAAGGACAGAACCAGGACAAAGGTAGTCCACCAGGACTGAGAACAGAACCAGGACAAAGGTAGTCCACCAGGACAGAACCAGGACAAAGGTAGTCCACCAGGACTGAGGACAGAACCAGGACAAAGGTAGTCCACCAGGACTGAGGACAGAGACACTTTGAAGAAGAAAACAGGGCAGAGGGTATGACAGTCTGTCCAGCTGAAACATGAACAGTGTCCTCCTCATGAATCCAGGGAAACTCCAGTTAGCAGAAGTGTTTGAGGTCAGCCCTCCTAAAGCCCCAGAAAACTCCACAGGACATGTTCTGGTGGACCTCAGCGGTGTCTGCAGCTCTACTCCCAGACTGTTCTGCTGAACACATTGTGTTATGAGTGGATGTGAAAAGTTTGAACGTGTTCCACTATTACTGCACAACGTCGTCTGTAATCTGAACTAAAGTTTGGTTCACACATAAGGAGTCGAATCTGAAATGTACACCACTTTGAAAAAGACTCTAATGTGTCCATGTTGGATTCTGTTCTTTTCAGTTTGTATTTTTCTGTTACTTGGAAAGAAAAAGTGATTTGAATGTGAAAATGTCTGTTTGCAACTGAAAAAGTAAGAAATAAATGGTCTTTATATATATATATATATATATATATATATATATATATATATATATATATATATACATATATATATATATATATGTATATATATATATATATATATATATATATATATATATATATATATATATATATATGTTATGTTATGTTATATATATGTTAAAAGGATTTTTTGCTGATTCATTCTGTCTAAGCATTTTGTCTAAACTTTGTACTTGTTTTTCGAACTATTTTAGACTGTGTGCTGTTATGGAGCATATGCTGAGCAGATCCAGTTCAGACCAGTTTTGTGGACGTGGTATGGAACTTGGGTAAACAGACCTTTGATGCGTACATAGTATAAAGGATGTCTGCTTATTGCTGTCTGTTTCCAGTCTCTAGCGAGGCTGTACCCTGTTTGGCCAAATAGAAGCTTTTTCTCTGAATCTTTTGTTGATCATTGTGCTTACTGCTGGTTGTCCATTTTAATTGGAAATATTATTCTATAATAAACTGACGTAAATCTACAAGCTTATTGTGCTTCTTTCTCACCGTGAGGTTTAGGCTCCGACAATAGAACTGAAATCTTAAAATATATTTGAAAGAAAACAAGAATTTAATAGAGAATGATAA
Organism: Sphaeramia orbicularis; assembly: GCF_902148855.1. Classification (NCBI taxonomy): domain Eukaryota; kingdom Metazoa; phylum Chordata; class Actinopteri; order Kurtiformes; family Apogonidae; genus Sphaeramia; species Sphaeramia orbicularis. The sequence continues at coordinate 55,296,368 of NC_043963.1, forward strand.
GTAGAGTGGTAGAGTGGGAAGAAAAGCTGTTGCTGCCATTTTAAATACATGTGGTTTTTAAGGTGGAAGGTTTTAACTTAAAGCATCAGTTTCTAATTTTAGTTGTTCATTTACATTTAAAAAGAAAAAAAGTCAAATGAACAAAATTTCTGGCTTGGACTTGGTTCCATATATTTTGGTGACCACTCAGTTTCACCAGTTCTGTTGTTTGGGAATGTGTTTGTTTCAGTGGTCAGCTGGTAAAGTTGACTTCAGCAGTGCAAACAGGGTTCATGTCTATATTGTGTGATAAAAGCACTGGATAATTACGCACAAATATTAAATATATGTCATCAAAATACCTACAATGCAAGTGATAGTTGAGCCTAATATTATATTGGTGACATGTAGTACAAGGTGTTAAACGTCAGATTTGATGTGGAGTGTCACTTGTGTTTGTTGGCATGGAAAGAGCACATCGGCTAAAATGTCCTTAGGGGGTCAAATGAGTGTCCATTTTTGTCAAAAAAAAACAAAAAAAAACAAAAAACAGTTGTCCTAAAGTCATAGAAGTGTGTGTAAATAATGCTAATCCATTTGTGCACAGACTACTGATATTCTCTGACAGTGGAAGCTCTATTTTCATAAATATTGGATTTGGAATAGCACGTGTATGTGAAAACTTTTGCTGGTGGACGGACGTGACATTACCCATGATGCTCTGGTCAGTCCCAGTACTTTATTAGGAATAAACTTCTAGACTTCCTATTGCTAATTGTGCTCTTCTTCATAAATGTTGGTATTGTGGATCTAAAACAATCCCAGCTGACACAAAAACACTAAATGTGTCAGTGGACGGATGTGACATGGTTGTTGTGGATCCCATCATACTGATGCTCTGCAGCCATGTCAGCGTTTACACTAATGATCCCTGTGCAAAAACTAGGAGCACTATTATTTATTGGATAGTTTAGCATCAGACTAAAGAGTATAAAAATCTGTATAAAAATGCTTCTTATTGTAAAAGTGTTGATGTAAACAGTGCTGTGTGCCATTCTTCATGTATGTATTGGTGGAACAGAAGCAGGATGGATCAGCACCATACTCCAGATTGAACCTGTACAAATAAAACATGTGATATGGAGGAGAGAATCTGGGAAGAAAAACTGGGGAATCTAAAAGAAGAGAAGATTTGTTTTTCAGCTCAGTTCAGTTCAAATAGAACTTGTCCATTTGTGACATGAAAATATAGCATTAATTGTGCTGAAATGGTTCATTTTTGAGCTGAAAACATAGTTCATATGAGCATCAACATGTTGAACAGAACTGAAATCCTGTCCATTTGAACAACTGTCATTTACCAACACAAAGTTCCTTTGGATTCACTGAGACTGATTTAATATGAACACAGACACACAGAAGAGCTCTGAGCACATTTTAGCCGGTATATACAGTGGAATGTTTTTGTTGTTTTTTTTCATCTGTCTTGCTTATGTTTGCTAATACTGTATTTCCTAGTTTGTTGGTCTGTACCCAGATAGCAAATATTTTGGCAGCATTATGGCATACATTTGGCATTTTTGTCTTTCTTTTTGTCATACCTGCAGCCAGACGTTAGTCTGGTTTGTCTGTCTTTTATGTTTTGTTTGTCACTTCCTGTTTTATTTTAAGTTTCCCCTCATGTGTCTTGTCTGTCGTCTTTACTTCCCTTTCCTTGATCGTGCTCACCTTTCCCCTGATTACCTGTCTCCGCCCTAATTTGTTCCACCTGTGTCTAGTTGTCTTCCCTCCCTTTTGTGTATTTAAACCCTGTCTCTTCCCTCTGTCAGACGCCAGTTTGTAACTCTCGCAGTTCTTACCAGCGTTTTGACCTCGTCTGTTCGTTTGTCTGCCTGTTTTGACCCGTTTTTGGATTCCTCAGTTTTTTGCCTTCTGCCTGCTCCCTGTTGGTTTTGTCTGCCTCATCTGATTACCTGGTTCTGACCTTCTCGCCCTGACTACTGGTACGTGAGTTTTTGCCTTGTCCTTATGTCCTGTCGCCTGTTTGATAGCCTGCCTGTGCATGACCTGTTTCCGTCCCTGACCTCCCTTTGCTTTTCCCCAGTCGGGAAAAATACCCCAAAGGCCGCTCGGGGAGATGGGCTGTCGCCCTCGATCCGGAGGACGAATCAGAGGAGGAAATCCCCAACCTTTATCCTCAAGACTCTGTCACTAATATTATTTTTACACCTGTGTGTAAATAATAAATCTTTTGAACCTTATTTTTTGTGTCAGAGTTCTGCATTTGGATTCAGTGCTTGTACTAACATTATCACAGTACAAACTGGCCACAATATGAATCCAGCAGAACTCACACAGGTCAAGGAGGCTATCCAGTCCCAGGGGCACAGACTGGGTGGACATGAACAGGCTCTCCACACCCTCCTCGACAAAATGAGCCAGCTAACCACTCAGGTCGCCCTACTCACCAGTACCCAAGCTGCGGCTGCAGCCGTGTCAGGTGAGAATCGGGCCACTAACCCGCCAGTTCGAGACTCAGCTGAGCCGAACATTCCGGCGCCATCCAAATATTCTGGTAATCCTGACACATGTCGTGATTTTTTTCACCCAGCTCCAGTTAATTTTTGATTCCCAGTTAAGATTGCCTATGTGGCCAGCTTGCTGGAGGGCCCCCCTCTTAGTTATTTCAACGCACTTTTTGAGCAAGATTCTCCTGCTGTTCAGTCCTTTTCGGCCCTAGTATCAGAACTTAAGAGGGTATATGACCACCCGGTTCGGAGCCAATTCGCTGGTCATCAGATTATGAGGCTAAGACAGGGAGATAAATCTATCAGGCAGTATGTGAGCGCCTTTCGATCCCTAGCAGTGGAATCAGGGTGGAACAACCAGGCCCTGATCACTGCCTTTTTGACCAGCCTTAATCGTTCCGTTGGCCGGGAGATGGTGCTCCGCCAACAGCTTCACTCCCTAGACGACGTCATCACCGAGGCCATCCGGGTCGCTGATCAGGAGTCAGTGTGGCAGTCTGAGGAACCTGAGGTCCGCCCTCCGTCCAGTAAGGGACCTGGTCGAGAGATGGTTCGTCTCCCGGTTGCTGAGACCGGCGGTAACAAGGAGGAGCCTATGCAACTGGGACGGACTCACATCTCAGCTGAAGAACGCCGACGACGTATGGTTGAGGGTCTCTGCCTGTACTGTGGACAAAGTGGACACAGAGTCAGCAACTGCTCTCTTAGACCTGATGCCAAGACAGGTGAGGGGTCGCTGTTGAGCAGAACTGTGTGTTTATCCACTGTTACTCATCCGTTTCCTGTGGTTCTTCTGTGCTCTGATTCTTTGTCTCTCCAGCACCCCGTCCTGATGGATTCCGGTTCTGACGCTAATCTTATGGACCAGAACCTGGCACAAAAACTGGGGCTCAGCTCGACCCCGGTCCAGCGTCCGCTGGAAGCCCGAGCCCTGGATGACCACGTGATCTGCCGGATAACCCATTGTACCGAGCCGGTTGCTGTGCAGTTCATGGATGGACACACGGAGAACATTAGTTTTCATATTTACAGCTCAGAAACTCAGCCATTAATTCTGGGTTATCCTTGGTTACAAATACATGAACCATTTATAGATTGGGGCACTGGGGAGGTTTATTCTTGGGGTAAAGACTGTGAATCTCGTTGCAAGTTTGTTAAGTTACCAGTATGTTCTCCCAAGACGCCTCAGATCTCAGTGGCCCCGGTTAGTGTTCCTAAGGAGGAAGATAAGGATTTCCCTGCACTGGAGAAGGTTCCCCTGTGTTACCATGACTTAAAGGAGGTATTCAGTAAGTCTAAGGCTACGGCCCTGCCACCTCATCGTTCGTATGACTGCTCTATTGAGTTACACCCTGGTACTTCTCCTCCTAAGGGGAGGTTATATTCCCTGTCTGGCCCTGAGAACCTAGCCATGAAAAAATACATTGATGAGTCCCTGGCAGCTGGGTTAATTCGGCCCTCTTCGTCGCCTGCAGGAGCAGGCTTCTTCTTTGTAGATAAGAAAGATAAGTCGCTGAGGCCATGCATAGATTATCGGGGGCTTAATGACATTACCGTCCGTAACAGATACCCTTTGCCGCTGATGTCTTCAGCTTTTGAACTTTTGCATGGGGCCAAGATTTTCTCCAAACTAGACCTTCGTAATGCTTACCATTTAGTTAGAATCAGAGAAGGAGATGAGTGGAAGACGGCGTTCAACACCCCCAGTGGTCACTACGAGTACTTGGTGATGCCTTTTGGTCTAACCAACGCCCCTGCTGTCTTCCAGGCCCTAGTTAATGATGTTCTCAGGGACATGCTTAATGTGTTTGTATTTGTCTATCTGGACGACATTCTGATTTTCTCCCCAGACAAGGAGACGCACATTCAGCATGTGCGTCAGGTGCTTCAGAGATTACTCGCCAATCAACTATATGTCAAGGCGGAGAAATGTGAGTTCCACCAGCCTACGGTTTCCTTTTTGGGTTTCATCATTTCGGAAGGAAGTGTCCAGATGGATCCTGAGGTTAGTGCGGTTAGGGAGTGGCCTACTCCAGCTTCCCGGAAGGATGTTCAGAGATTTCTAGGCTTCGCTAACTTCTATAGAAAGTTTATCCGGGGGTTCAGCAGTGTGGCTGCCCCCCTGCATTCTCTCACCTCTTCCAAGTCTGTGTTCAGGTGGAGCCCCGAGGCTGACAAGGCTTTCAACCGCCTGAAGGGGGCGTTCTCCACCGCCCCCGTCCTGTCCGTCCCTGACCCAGCTCTGCAATTTGTGGTGGAAGTCGATGCCTCTGATTTGGGTGTTGGGGCTGTCATATCTCAGCGCTCTCCTACTGACAATAGGCTCCACCCCTGCGCCTACTTGTCAAAAAGACTGTCGCCAGCTGAAAGGAACTATGACATTGGAAACCGTGAGTTGTTGGCCATCAAGGTGGCGTTAGAAGAATGGCGGCACTGGTTGGAGGGGACGGATGTGCAGTTTCTTATCTGGACAGACCATAAGAACTTGGAAAACCTACGTTCAGCTAAACGCCTCAACTCCCGTCAGGCCAGGTGGGCTCTGTTTTTCACTCGCTTCAATTTCACCCTTTCCTACCGTCCTGGCTCCAAGAATGGTAAGCCGGATGCTCTCTCCAGAGTATTCTCTCCTGAAACTCCTATCTCTAAGCCTGAGACTATTCTGCCCAGTTCCTGTATGGTGGGGGCTTTTCAGTGGGGTGTTGAGAAGTTGGTCATGGAGGCCCTTAATAACTGTGAGATTCCGGCTGGCGTACCGCCAGACCGCCTGTTTGTTCCTCCTCACCTCTGTTCTCAGGTGATCCAGTGGGGCCACGCATCTAAGATGGCGTGCCATCCCGGGGTGAAGAGGACTCTGTTTGTGCTAAAGCAACGTTTTTGGTGGACGGCTATGGAGAAGGACGTCGCTGAATATGTGGCCACTTGTCCTATATGTGCTGTTAATAAAGTCTCTAATAAGGCTCCCATGGGGGAGCTGCGTCCGTTATGTGTCCCTAAAAGGCCCTGGTCGGACATTGCTCTGGACTTCGTGACTGGTTTGCCCTTGTCTGATGGTAACACGGTTGTACTCACGGTGGTGGATAGATTCTCTAAGATGGTGCATTTTATTCCCCTGCCTAAACTTCCATCAGCTAAGGAAACAGCGGAGGCGCTGTTGTTACATGTTTTTCGTTTACATGGTTTCCCTAGAGACATTGTCTCCGATAGAGGGCCCCAGTTCATTGCTAGTTTTTGGAAAGCTTTTTGTTCTCTCGTTGGTGCTTCTGTCAGTCTGTCTTCTGGTTTTCACCCGCAGACCAACAGCCAAATGGAGAGGCTTAATCAAGTCCTGGAGGTGGGACTCCGTGTGCTGGCCTCTCAGAACCCCGCCTCCTGGAGCCGTCATCTGTTGTGGGTGGAGTTCGCTCACAATTCGCTGCCCAGCGCTTCTTCTGGCTTATCTCCCTTTCATGTTGTGTATGGTTGTCAGCCGCCCTTGTTCCCTTCTTTGGAGAAGGAGGTGGGCGTGCCTTCGGCCTTGGCTCTAATCCACAGATGTAAGAGGACCTGGACTCGAGCTAGACAGGCCCTGTTGAAGGCTTCGGGCCATTACAAGACCTCGGCGGATTCCCATAGAAGCCCCGCTCCCGTTTACCATCCGGACCAGCGGGTTTGGCTGTCGGCCAAACATCTTCCCCTTCGGATAGAGAGTCGCAAGTTGGCACCCAGGTTTGTAGGTCCATTCCCTATCTCGAAAGTTATTAATCCTGTTTCTGTGCGTCTAAAACTGCCAAGTTCTATGAGGATCCATCCCACCTTTCATGTGAGCCAAATCAAACCTGTTAAGGAGAGTCATCTGGTCCCGCCCACCCAACCTCCACCACCACCACGGATGATCGATGGGGATCCAGCCTACACGGTCCGGCGATCGATGGCAGCTCGTCGTCGGGGGAGAGGATTCCAGTATCTTGTGGATTGGGAGGGTTATGGACCTGAGGAACGTTCCTGGGTGCCGGCTTCCCGCATTCTGGACCCGGACCTGATCCGACAGTTCCACCGGAGTCATCCTGATGTCCCTGGTCCGTCTGGTGCCGTCCCTAGGAGGGGGGGTACTGTCATACCCGCAGCCAGACATTAGTCTGGTTTTGTCTGTCTTTTGTTTTGTCTGTCACTTCCTGTTTTATTTTAAGTTTCCCCTCATGCGTCTTGTCTGTCGTCTTTTCTTCCTGTTCCCTGATCGTGCTCACCTTTCCCCTGATTACCTGTCTCCGCCCTAATTTGTTCCACCTGTGTCTAGTTGTCTTCCCTCCCTTTTGTGTATTTAAACCCTGTCTCTTCCCTCTGTCAGTCGCCAGTTTGTAACTCTCGCAGTTCTTACCAGCGTTTTGACCTCGTCTGTTCGTTTGTCTGCCTGTTTTGACCCGTTTTTGGATTCCTCGGTTTTTTGCCTTCTGCCTGCTCCCTGTCGGTTTTGTCTGCCTCATCTGATTACCTGGTTCTGACCTTCTCGCCCTGACTACTGGTACGTGAGTTCTTGCCTTGTCCTTATGTCCTGTCGCCTGTTTGATAGCCTGCCTGTGCATGACCTGTTTCCGTCCCTGACCTCCCTTTGCTTTTCCCTAGTTGGGAAAAATACCCCAAAGGCCGCTTGGGGAGACGGGCTGTCGCCCTCGATCCGGAGGACGAATCAGAGGAGGAAATCCCCAACCTTTATCCTCAAGATTCTGTCACTAATACTATTTTTACACCTGTGTGTAAATAATAAATCTTTTGAACCTTATTTTTTGTGTCAGAGTTCTGCATTTGGATTCAGTGCTTGTACTAACGTCATCACACTTTTGGCATTATGAAAACCGTTAGTCTTAACTGTGGTATGACTAAGGTTCTCCATAACAGATCTGGAGGCACCAGCAGTGTATGTCTGAGTTCTGGCGTATGTGTGGTGAACCAAAGACTGGGCAAAGAGCGGGATCAAGTACAGGGATGGTATGGCATGTTTATGGCAAGACAGAAGACTGACTACAGAGCCAAAAGAAAGACAAAAATGCCAAATGTATGCCATAATACTGCCAAAATATTTGCTATCTGGGATGGATGTGTTTGGTTGTGTTTTGGCATATTTATGTAAAGCCAAAACACTGTGCAAAGAGTGGGAATTTCTACCCAGAAGAAAACCCACTTCATTTTAAAGCATGATCAACACAAATTTGGGGTAAATTTTGGCCTCCTTTTGACCTCTCTTTGGGTCAGTTTTGGCTCCTTTTTGGCTGGATTATGGGGATTTGGGGCTTTTCTGGGTCAATTATGGCTAAATTTTGGAAGTCCGCAATTAGTTTTGGGTGAATTTTGGCTTCTTTCTGGTTTGATTTTGGCTAGCCTAGTTTGGGCCATTTAGGGCCCATACATCCACCCAGAACTTTGCCAAAATGGCATGCCAGTTTTGGACCAGATTTAAGCCATAATGATTTGGCTATCTCGGTAGGATGCAGAAACTGTGTTAAATTAAAACAAAACAAGAATAGTGTTTTCAGTACCTTAAAATGAGCTAACAGCTTCACATGGTGGGTCTATTTTTACCTCTGCCAAGGAGGTTCTGTTTTTGCCGGCGTTGGTTTGTTTGTCTGTGTGCAAGATAACTCAAAAAGTTATGGACGGATTTGGATGAAATTTTCAGGAAATGTTGATACTGGCACAAAGAAGAAATGATTAAATGTTGGTGGTGATCGGGGGGGTGGGGGACACTGAGCTGCCTTGGCTGATCTGCGCTCTCTGAGTGCTTTTCTAGTTTTCCCGTGTTTTTGCGTAGTTATACACAGTTTTCATCTGGTTGTATCCTCTGTTTTCATTTCATTTCTGTTTTGTCATTTTAGAAGTCTGTCTTCTACATTTCACATCATTAATGAGGGCAACGTTTCTAAACTTTTCCAGAGAATTCATTTCCATTTGAATCAGAAGCCAAGGTCCGGCCTTTGTCCTTGTTTCAGGGAAAAATATTAGATTACAGTCGATAGAGAGAGACAAGTATTTATTTAATCTGCTTTGATTAATGCCATCATTTACACATATGATGTTTGTCAATTTATGAGAGAATTTTACAATTGAAGAAAGCGGAAGTTGGTCATAAACTGTTGAGCTAAAACTGAAAATATGTAAATAGGACTACACAGCCAACAGTCCAGACGTCCTTTAACTGTCTCTGTCTCTGCAGCTTCAACAGGACCAGACTGGACGTGACTTCCACCTGTTTATACTTTATCTGTTCAGTGTCAAAGATGCCATTTAGATGCAGGTAACATGCATCATGTTTGACATCAGATGCACAGATGCAGTCCATTCAGCTGCTGACACAAAACTAGATGTTGGTTCGCTATTTTCATGACAAACAGGGACTTTCTGGAAATTATATTTTGAATAAACAAACATCATATTAGGCCTGTAACAGCACACAAAATGTTCAGTTTGATACATTTTCGGTTTTGAAAGGGAGTGTAAAACAAATGTAAGTGTTTGAGAACTACCGTAGTTCACAGGCGGTAATCACTGTTCATTTTATCAGCGTCTCTTTCCTCGTTGTCTTTGACCTGAACCCACAGTGATCCCAAATGGGACTGGACTGATGGAGGAGGGTCTGCAGTCTCTTCCTTCCAGGTTCACATCGTATACTTTTTATTTTTTTTTCCTTATATCAGCTGCTATTTCATATTTCAGGTCAATGTGCGCTCCTTTAATATGTCCGTGTGAAACTCGCGTGGATTTAAAGTTCCACATCAAACGACGTCTTTCATTCCATTTTAGCTTACCGGCCGACAGGCCGTTAGCTACTGTCGTCTGTGGTCCATTTCAAAACATTTCAATCGTCTTCTTCTCCAAAACTACAATTCCGATTGACTTCAAACTTGGTATACAGCTTCTGTATGATGATGTCAACACAAGGTATTGACATTATTTTGATCCGGATCTGATTCTGGATTTGGTGCTACTTTGACACATTTTCCCATTATAAGAGATAGGAAGTGGATTGATCCAATAAATCAGTATCAATGATATCAAGTGTGAATTTGAATTTTTTCCAGATCTGATTGGAATATGAGCAAAACATGGACTATTTCTGTAATAGAATAAATACACACAACTGGGGGAGAATAAATGTCATCTGGATACAATTCCCAAAGCTTTGAATTTGGCCGCTAAGATGCAGGACCATTGGTCCGATTTTTAAGTTCGGTCCCATGAGGGAACAGAAGAGTTATCCTGCCTTCATGTACTATGGGAACTGTGGTAAACAAGCTTAAATCCCTGTGGATAAATCCACTCCTCTAGCTGTAGGAACATTTCCCCATGGGAACTTGGGGAAATGCAGGAAAAACTATTATAGATACATTAGTAAAATTACATAATAATAATAATAATAATAATAATAATGATAATAATGATAATAATAATAATAACTATTGGAATAATTAATAAAGTAGGATATTTTGAAGCAACTAGTAATTTATTTATTCAACTTAAAACCTTAAAATTGCCTGATACAGTATATATATTCAAATATTACAGAGGATTTATAAAGTAAAATAATATAATTCCAAATAACATTCAAGAGTTTTGTTTTGTTTTTTTTAATTAAAAGAGAGTCCTTCTAATTTCAGAGGTCTTTATATTTGTGAATGTACTGAAGTGAGGACAAATGTGAAGTCTAGATGGATTTGGGTTGAGGGGGGAAATTATGGGATGGACTTGATGATGAATTGGAGTTATTCACTTCTCTGACAAAGTTTAAAAAATGTCTTAAGTATAAGATCATTCAGGAATATTAAGTGGAGATGGTAGATACGTTTTTGTTATTGATTCTTTTGTTATAATTAGAACCCTCGATGCTGTACACATTTAATTGAATGAAAGTGGTGAGAAAGGAGAGGCAAAAATCAGCTTCTGCTTCAGCCTTTTCGTTTTTTTGGTTTTTGTGTTTATTGTGGTTGTTCTGCTGTGTGTGGTGATTACTGTACAAACCAAAAATAAAGCATTTATTCATTCAAACTGTCTTGAACAGATCAGATCCAGGTCACGTATGGGTGAAAAAATCCGATTTGGGCCACATTTGGCTTCAGCCTCTTCAGCTTCATTCAAAAACAGCTGCAGGTGTGAACTGTCAGCTGAAGCGTGGCCTTTTGTGGACACCGCTGAAACCTGCTTCAGGGTAGAATCCTAAGCTTGGTGTGCTGTGGCTTCAATTAGGTTTGGTAGCCAATCACTGCTGTCATGCCAGGTTCCCAGTGTAATTAAAATAGTCTGGGAGGCTGTTTTCACCACAGACTGAACGTTGGCTGCTTAATAAGGTGACAGTTCAGAGTTATTATTCGCTCCAACTGAAAATAAAAACATCACTCCATTACAGCGCTTTCTTTCCTACACTGTAAAAAAAACAACACGTAAAAAACGGTAATATTCCAGCAGCAGGGGTGCCAAAAAAATACTGTTAAATAATGGAAAATAACCATCTCATAAAAATATGGTAATTTTCCATAATTAAAATACAGTTTTTTGCCCTAACTTTACATGAGATTTTGCTTTTTTTTTTTTCCTTTTTAATGTTTAATAAAGAATATTTACATGTATTAAAACAATCCAATTAGCTATAAATACATATATAAATAATTTTCAGTGAGACTCAGTTGTCCAATCCACTGATAAAAACTATATTTGGACAGTTTATCAGTGCTTATACATATTATACCAGTGTTTTTCAACCTTGGGGTCTGGACCCCACGTGGGGTCACCTGGAATTCAAATGGAGTCGCCTGAAATTTCTAGTGATTGATAAAAAATTAAAACTTAGTAATAAAAATTTATATTATAAAGCCTAAATGTTGCCTAAATTTAATGTTTCTTTGCAAAATAGTATAGCAAACTATTACACGATCAAAAAACAAATTAATTTTAGCAAATAAAATGTCTCCGTTTTGAATGTCTGGGGTCGCCTGAAATTTCTAATAATTTATTGAAAAAAATAATAATAATAAAAATTAAAACTTACTAATAAAAATTTACATTATATAGCCTAAATGTTGTCTAAAATTAACGTTTATTTGCAACATATTATAGCAAACTATTACATGATCAAAAACAAATTAATTTTAGCCCAAAAAAATGTCTCTGTTTTGAACGTCTGGGGTCGCCTGAAATTTGTGATGTTAAAATGGAGTCAGGAGCCAAAAAAGGTTGGAAACCACTGTGTTATACATTCACAAAAATGCATTTATTCAACATTTTTGTTGTGAAACCTCCTGTAATTACACAAGATATTTGTCAATTAACAAACAAGTCTGGTTCAACTGACAGAACAAATACTTCTTTAACGGTTAATTGTCAGTAATTTTATCTTATTTAATTATTTTTTACAGTATTAAACTTTAACAGTTTAATCTAATAAATAGAAAAATATATGTGAAATTACAATACATTTGCAAATGTATTTTAACAGTATTTTTCTGTGAAAAAAGAAAAAAATTCTTTTAAAAAATTGAAATTTTATGGTTATTCAGTTAGTTTTTTCATGTTATTTTACATTTGACATGTAAAATCACAGTCTATTTTTGTACTTTCATTGATATTTTCCTGTATCTAAAAAATACAGGAAAAATCTGTAAAATATAGAGTGAAAATTTTGTTAAATTACAATTTTTTTTTTACAGTGTATGATATAAAGTAGGCTGGACCAGTAAAATAATATAAATAATAGGATAAGAACTGATAAATAATGTTGACTCTAAAGTTTTTTCTATGTTTTTGAGTGAAAAAAGTCAAATTCTGTAATTAAAATGTTTACATCTACGAACTGTACTTGAACATAACATGAACAAATATGAACAACCTGAAAATTCTGAACAAAAATAAGTGCGATTTTAAGAGTATCATAACTTAGTTTATCATTTATACATATGAATTACAACTGACAGATCACAGTGGATCTACAAATACACAAAACATTTAATAACAGACAGAATATTGTTAAAATTCCACATACTTCTCTTAAGACATTTCAGGTTGTTCATATTTGTTCAGGTTTTTCACTTTTTTTGTAAAAGGCTAGTCTGTAAATCTCAACATTTTTGTATAATTTTTTTTTTTTTTTTTTTACACTAAAACCAAGAAAAAAAGTTTGCAGTTTTCATTATTTCTAGTTTATTATGACAGTATTTTACTTGTCTGATTGAATTGACCTAAAATCATTTGAACGTCCTTGATTGTTTATATCTTCAGTGTGATTTTTGCATTTCACTAATTTATCCGTCGGGACACATGTTTGACATTTTTGTTTGAGATTTTTTTTACAGTGTAATGTGGTGATAAAGGTTGTGTTCCCTGGTGAAATATGCAGAGAAAGCACTGTTAATAATCTGACACCCTCCAGGAAGAACTGAAGGGTTTGTGAATGTCTGATCGGTCAGAACAGGGGGGTCAAACATACGGCCCGTGGGCCAAACCTGGACCACCAGAGGGTCCAATCTGACCCATGGGATGAATTTATAGAACACAAAAATTATTAACAATCGATGATGTTAAAATGATTTTAGTTCCACATTCAGACCAATATGATCTAAAATGGGTCAGACCAGTAAAAGAATAATATAGTAACCTCTAAATAATGATAACTAAATTTTTTTTTAATCTTTGTTTTAGTGTAAAAAGTAAAATTACATGAAAATGTTTACATCTACAAACTACCCTTTCACAGAAAATGTGAATAATCTGAACAAATATGAACAACATGAAATGTCTTAAGAGAAGTATGTGAAATTCTACTAATATTCTACCTGTTATTAAATGTTTTGTGTATTTGTAGATCCACTGTGATCTGTATGTTATAATGTGTAAATGATAAACTGAGGCAGGATATTGTTAAAAGTGCACTTGTTTTTCTTAAGAAATTCCAGGTTGTTCATGTTGTTCACATTTTTTAAAGGATGTTTGCAGATGTAGATATTTTCTATCGTTCAAAGGTCTTTTTATTAATAACAAAACGGGAATAAACCAAATACTGAGCCTATTAGCCCCGCCCGCCAAATACTGAGCCTGTTTGCCCCGCCCACCAAATACTGAGCCTATTAGCCCCGCCCACCAAATACTGAAATTCTGTACAACCTGAGCTAAAATAAATTCCACAGCCTTGACTGTGGAATTTTCACACTTTGCAAATTCATCCCAGGGGCCAGAGTGAAACCTTTGGGGGGCCAGTTTTGGCCCCTGGGACACATGTTTGACAGCCCTGTAATACGCCGTCGTAGAGGACAACTCGGTGGAGCGAGTTGAAACTGTTTTCTAGTCAGGTCACACTTTTCTTAATATGTCTTTGAATGGTCTCATGGGAGAAATATTAATAATAAGAAAATGTAAGGCGTCTGAGCGCTACAGCTGCGGGCGCTGTGAATAAACAGTGCGGCGAACATGGCAGCAGCGGCGGCGGCCCCTCCAGGCCCACGCCATCTACACGGGAGGGACTGCACTCAAGCAAAAAGCCATTTATCTGTTAAACACACCCTCTGGATTATTTATTATGGTACATGTGGCCCGTCCGTTGGAATCTCAATGTCCTGGCAGCCGCCTGCGCTGCTCAGGTAAATCAAAGTGACTGTTTCACTGAATGAGCGATGTCGAACCATTAGGGGAAATTGCAGGAAGCAGAAGGGCCCGCCGCTTTGCCCACATTCCACTGAGAACCTGTGGGCGTTTGTATCGCAAGAGACGCGGCAGCTTCAGAAGCGGGGGAGTTGATGTGGCTCGGGTCACTCGTCATGTCGGCGGCTTTATGTTGAAGTGAGAATGGGGGGGGGGGGGGGGGTGTCTGACTAATAGCTCTATATGGATGCACGTCCACATGTCTGCTCTCACTGTGACCTTTCACTATTAACGCTCCATGTACAGGCTTCAGCGGCTGCGTCATGCATACTTAACTGTGTTATTTAAGAAGAGGCTTTTTCTGCTTGTGGGTTTGATCAGACTGACTGAAGGCTTACCTCACAGGTGTCAAACATGCGGCCCGGGGGCCAAATCTGGCCCGCCAAAGGGTCCAGTCTGGCCCTGGAGATTACACTAAGATTTTAACCCTTTCATGCCCAGTGGTCACTACAGTGGACAGTTATTCTACATCTGTTCTCTTATTCATGGGTTTGGTTGTTTTAGTTTGATATGAGTTAACACAGTGGACGCTCATGCACCATCCCATAATACACTGACATTCAGACCAGTACTGTCACTTTCATGTTCTTGATAAACCTGATCTGCACTCATGTTTGAGTGTAAATCAATTGCTAATAAAAATTGGGAATATTATAAAATGTGAAAAAACATCTGATTAGCTGCATTAAAAATGTTTTGATTTGATAGTTTTCACACAGTTTGTCACTTTCTGATATTTGCATTCTTTGCTTCAAAAATTAAACACACAGTGTCCAGCGGAGTGGACTTTACACAAATCTGCCAAAACACAACCAAAACACATCCATTCATGGAATCAGATGTTGCCGCTCTTTAGTCAGTCTTCTGTCTTGCCATAAACATGCCATACCATCTCTGTACTTGATCCTGCTGTTTGCCCAGTCTTTGGTTCACCACACATATGCCAGAACTCAGACATGTACTGCTGATGCCTCCAGATCTGTTATGGAGAACCTTA
The DNA here is from genome assembly GCF_902148855.1 of Sphaeramia orbicularis. Lineage (NCBI taxonomy): Eukaryota > Metazoa > Chordata > Actinopteri > Kurtiformes > Apogonidae > Sphaeramia > Sphaeramia orbicularis. The sequence goes on from NC_043963.1 coordinate 55,311,524, forward strand.
ATCATACCACAGTTAAGACTAAAGGTTTTCAGAACGCCAAAAGAAAGACAAAAATGCCAAATGTATGCCATAATACTGACAAAATATTTGCTATCTGGGATGGATGTGTTTGGTTGTGTTTTGGCATATTTATGTAAAGCCAAAACACTGTGCAAAGAGTGGGAATTTCTACCCAGAAGAAAACCCACTTCATTTTAAAGCATGATCAACACAAATTTGGGGTAAATTTTGGCCTCCTTTTGACCTCTCTTTGGGTCAGTTTTGGCTCCTTTTTGGCTGGATTATGGGGATTTGGGGCTTTTCTGGGTCAATTATGGCTAAATTTTGGAAGTCCGCAATTAGTTTTGGGTGAATTTTGGCTTCTTTCTGGTTTGATTTTGGTTTGCCTAGTTTGGGCCATTTAGGGCCCATACATCCACCCAGAACTTTGCCAAAATGGCATGCCAGTTTTGGACCAGATTTAAGCCGTAATGATTTTGCTATCTGGGTTGACAGTGGAATTTTTGCACTTTGCAAATTCATCCCACGGGCCACATTGCAACCTTTGGTGGGATGCATTTGGCCTCCGGGACACATGTTTGACACCCATCCCAGATAGCAAAATCATTATGGCTTAAATCTGGTCCAAAACTGGCATGCCATTTTGGCAAAGTTCTGGGTGGATGTATGGGCCCTAAATGGTCCAAAATATGCAAACCAAAATCAAACCAGAAGGAAGACAAAATTCACCCAAAACTAACTGCGGACTTCCAAAATTTAGCCATAATTGTCCCAGAAAAGCCCCAAATCCCCATAATCCAGCCAAAAAGGAGCCAAAACTGACCCAAAGAGAGGCCAAAATTCACCCAAATGTGTGTTGATCATGCTTTAAAATGAAGTGGGTTTTCTTCTGGGTAGAAATTCCCAGTCTTTGCACAGTGTTTTGGCTTTACACAAATATGCCAAAACACAACCAAACACATCCATCCCAGATAGCAAATGTTTTGGCAGGTTTATGGCATACATTTGGCATTCATGTGTTTATTTTGGAGTTTTGAAAACCTTTAGTCTTAACTGTGGTATGATTAAGGTTCTCCATAACAGATCTGGAGGCACCAGCAGTACATGTCTGAGTTCTGGCATATGTGTGGTGAACCAAAAGACACCAGTACCTCCATTTTAGAGGAGTACACAGGAGAACCGACATGAAAACCAAAGCAATGCAGGAAACTAAACCAGTCCACCCTTCCCCTCCTCCAGTGGAAGACCTTGTAGAAGCTCCTCTTCTGTGTTCCCATGTGCAGGCACCGCTGAGCTGAAGCCCATCGGCCCAGTTGGTTTAAGTTCGGCTGAAAAAACGGCATTTCTTCTGTTAACTAATTACTAAAGTTGGAACTGCAGGGGAAATAGTTGAAAAACTGGCTGAACATAATTTAACAGTAAAATACTTTTGGGGGAGATTTTAAAAGAATAAATCCATATTTCTGAAGTGTTTCTTAAACCACCTCCTGGGCTCTTCAACCCCTCCTGATTCATTATCTTTTAAAATTAGACTTAAAACGCTCAAAATACATTTTCCTCTATGAGCTCACCAGAGAATATTAACATTTTGTCTTCTTGTGTAATCTCATGATAACAGTTAAGTGAAGACAGATTTCTGCTTTTCTTAGATACAACATGTTTGATCAGTAAATGTAAAAGTATTAACCCTGTCATGCACAGTGGTCACTCCAGTGGTCACTCCAGTGGTCAGTTCTTCTCCAGCTGTTCTCTGTATATTCATGGGTTTGGTTGTTTCAGTTCCATATCAGCCAACACAATGGACACTTATGCACCATCCCATAATACACTGACATTCATATCATTGCTGTCACTTTACTGTTGTTGATAAACCTGATCTGCACTGACATGTTTGAGTCGAAATCAATTGCTAATAAAAATTGGGAATGTGATAAAATGCAAAAAAAAAAAAAAACAAAAAACAAAAAAAAACATCAGATTAGCTGCATTAAAAAGGTTTATCACTTTCTGATGATGGGTTTAAATATGTTTTTTGTTTTTGTTTTGTTTTTGTGCTTCAAAAATTAAACGCATGGTGTCCCGCTGAGTGGACGTTTTTGTAATTTCATGAAAAATAGGTTCATAATAAAATTTCATTTGCATTGTTTTTTTCATGCCTAAAGAGGAACAAAAACACTCAGGAAAAAAAACTCAACCAAAGTTCTCATAATTCATGCATGAAAGGGTTAAAAGGCTCATTGTGGATTATATGCATGTGCTCATTCATTTGTAAAGTTTGTGTTGAATTCTGTGTTTTGCTGTAAAATGTTTATTTTTCTGTGACCCTTCCTCATTTTTAACCCTCTGGTATCCAGGTGTACCTTTTAGGCACACTTTGCACTTCGCATTAAAAAACTTCATATTATTTTTCACTATTTAAATAAGGTTAGAATTCAAAAGTTGTTCATGTTTTCATGATCTTTAAAATTCTGTCCACCAACTCAAATGTGCACATTGTAAACAAAAGAAAATGACCAGACTAGCATCTGTCTGCCCAGTGTGCAGAAAACGCACTATTTCTAACATTTGATCTGTATGATTAGGACTGACCTGGATTTACAAAAATAAAATCAAATTAGAGCAGAAAAACAAATCAATATATAATATTTAATAGTTTGATTTATGGGTGTGCCTTTCACGCACACTTGGTGACAGATGCTAGGATTTTGGAACATGTGACCTAGCGCCAAAAATAATAATGCAAATTAACCAGTATTGGAGTTAATCACTGACATATGCCAGGATGAAAAAATCTAATAATATGTGATCCACTTTTTATGGAGTATATTGAAAAAAAAACATTTTTTGTGTGTTTTTTGCATCCAAAAAAATGGTTTGTTTCCATTACAAACACGGCATTTAAAGGGTTAAAAAATGTGACAATTATTGAGTATTTGGTATTTTTATTTACAGATCAAGTTGATGAAATAGAAAAAAGTGTAAAAGAATTAAAAACAAACTGTATGAAATTTTTTTTGACATTATTCCACAAGTGTGCCAAAAAGGCACACCTGGTGTTTAGGAAGGGCCTTGGTGGACGGGATACCAGAGGGTTAATCTAATGGTCACTAGTGTGTCACTGATGGAACCATTAGAAACCATCATCTGAAACCTGATCATCTTCTGAAACAAATCTGACTCCAACAGAAACTTAAGCATGAACACAAACACATGTAAACCATCTGAAGTGACCCTTTAATAAACATAACTTGATCAATCACTGATACATAATTAGAATCATTGTCACATTTTTACAGTTGTATCTTGTATTTATGGAGTTGATCAATAATACAGTCCAAGGAGTCCAACTCAAAGGCAGGAAATATTTTAAATCATGACAGGCATAAAATCTTTGTTATGGGCCTATAAAATAAAAATAAGAAGCCTGGAGCAATATTTCCACTAGGTTTCCACACACTTGCACATTCTATTCCAAATTCCAATTATTTTTGAGCCTTTGGTGGATAAAGAATGAGGAGGGGGAAGTTACAGATGAAGCATGGAAGGAAGACCTGAACGTTCTTAAAGCAGTGAGTTAACCCTTAAAACACCACAACTAGTTTAGTCACAAAGTCCATTTTTTTGACAATGGTTTAATCACCATTTATTAGAATATTATCCTCTGCATTTTTTTCTTTTTTTGAAAATCAGGTATTTTCCTATATTTAATTCACTGATCATGTAGATCAGGCCTGTCAAACTCATTCTGGTTCAGTTCCATATTCAGCCCAATTTGATCTGCAGTGGGCCAGAACCAGTAAAATAATGACTGAATAACCTATAAATAATGACAAATCCAAGTTTTTCTTTTTGTTTTTAGTACAAAAAACCCCCAATTAAATTATGAAAATATTTACATTTTACAAAAAAGATGTGAAAAACCTGAAAAAACAGAAATTTCATTTGAAAAATTAGTGCAATTTTGACAATATTCTGCCTGGACTTCTTATTTCTTCATGTACATTTACACACAGTGTTCCATAAACATTTGGGAACAGACAGAATATTGTTCAAATGTTGGAGTTTGAACTAAAATTTGAACAGTTTCTCCAATATTCCCTCTGTTATTCTGAACACAACTGCAGATCCCAGTGGATCCATAAATGCACCAAACATTTAGGAACAGGCAGAATATTGTTCAAATTGCACAATTCAGGTTGTTCATCTTTGTTTTTATTTATGTATTTATTTATATTTGATTGTGAAAAAATAGTTTTGTAAATGTCAATATTTTCACAGTGTAATGTTATTTTTTTCCACATAATTTTTCATGTAGAAAATTAGTGGTTGTCATTCTTTCTGGGTTATTGTGTTGTTCTTTTGACTGTAGATCACATTGTTCTGTATGTGGAACCTGAACCAAAAGGATTTGGAAAACCTGGACTGTTCAGGTTCATGTATGCACTTTGATCCTGCAGGGCCGGAGTGGAACCTTTGGTGGTGGTGGGGGGGGGCAGATTTGGCCCCCGGGACATATGTTTGACACCTGTGATGTAGATGTTCATAAAACCTCAGACTAAATTATTAGATGAAATGAGGAAAAAGTGACTTTTTCAACAAAATATATTATAAACTGAACATAAACCCAGTGTGTCCGTCCACTGTCACTGATTACTGGTGACTCACATAGATAGATAGATAGATAGATAGATAGATAGATAGATAGATAGATAGATAGATAGATAGATAGATAGATAGATAGATAGATAGATAGATAGATAGATAGATAGGGCAAAAAACTGTATTTTATGGAAAACTACCGTATTTTTTATGAGATGGTTATTTTCTGTTTTTTAACAGTATTTTTTGGCACGCCTGCTGCCGGAATATTACTGTTTTTTATTTTATTTTATTTATTTATTTATTTATTTATTTTACAGTGTATTTATAGATTATTACGATCATATTTTACTGGTCTGACCCATTTGAGGTTGAATTGGTCTCAATAAGAAATAGTGACATTGCCCTTTATTAACTTATTTTAGTTATTACCTCCGCCAAGGAGGTTATGTTTTTGCCAGGGTTTGTTTGTTTGTCTGTTTGTTTGTCTGTCCGTTAGTGTGCAACATAACTCAAAAAGTTATGGACAGATTTGGATGAAATTTTCAGGGTTTGTTGGAAATGGGATAAGGAAGAAATGATTAAATTTTGGTGGTGATCAGGGGTGGGGGGGCCCACGGGGGGGCCACTGATCAGCCTTGGCGGAGGTCTGCGCTCTCCGAGTGCTTCTAGTTTTTAAATTTTTTGTTCTTATCCTGTTTTTTTTTTTTTTTATTCCAGACTGTTTTCATCTTCTCCAGGTTTTATTGTGTTTTATTACATCTTGTTTTTATTTATTTGATCTTATTTATTTATTTTATTCTTTTCCTTATCCATGCTGCTGTACTGATGAATGATGGAACACTGAACACTTTTTTTTTGTCCAGCACCTGCCGAACAGGTTTAATGGATGTCTTGTTGTAACGTCAAAGCAATCACCTCGACTGCAAAACAAATCTACCCACGGGTACAAATAAAGGAACCTTGAACCTTGAACAGTGGATCTACAAACACACAAAACATTTAATAACAGGTGGAATATTGTTAAAATTGGACTTAGTTCTCTTTAGACATTTTAGGTTCACTGAAAAAAAAAAAAAAAAAAAAAAAAACTGTAAAAAACGATATTCTGGCAGCAGGGGTGCCAAAAAAAATACTGTAAAATAACAGAAAATAACCATCTCATAAAAATACGGTAATTTTCCATAACTAAAATACAGTTTTTTGCCCTTACTTTACATGAGATTTTGCATATTTTTTGACTTTTTAATGTTTAATAAAGAATATTTACATGCATTAAAACAATCCAATTCCCTATAAATATATATATAAATAATTTTCAATGAGACTCAGTTGTCCAATCCACTGATAAAAACTGTATTTGGACAGTTTATCAGTGCTTATACATGTTATACATTCACAAAAATACATTTATTCAACATTTTTGTTGTGAAACCTCCTGTAATTACACAAGATATTTGTCAATTAACAAACAAGTCTGGTTCAACTGACAGAACAAATACTTCTGTTACCGTTAATTGTCAGTAATTTTATCTTGTTTTATTTATTTTTTAACAGTATTAAACTTTAACAGTTTAATCTCATAAATAGGGAAGAAATATTTGTGAAATTATGATATATTTGCAAATGTATTTTAACTGTATTTTTCTGTGGAAAAAGAAAAAAAAAAATCTTTTAAAAATTTGAAATTTTATGGTTATTCACAGTTACAGTTTTTTTTGTGTTCTTTTCCATTTGACATGTAAAATCACAGTCTGTTTTTGTCATTTCATTGATATTTCCCTGTATCTGAAAAATACAGGAAAAATCTGTCAAATAAACAGTGAAAATTCTGTTAAATTGCAGATTTCTTTTTTTTTTTTTACAGTGTTGTTCATATTTGTTCAGGTTATTCACATTTTTTGTGAAATTATACTTTGTTTTAGTGTAAATACATGAAAATATTTACATTTACAAAGTGAAACATTTGGAGTTGTGATTATTTCTATGTTATTATGATAATATTTGACTGAATCCTGCCCACTGGAGATTGAATTGGTCTAAATGTGAAACCTGAACTAAAATATTTGTTCATATCTTAGTGTAATTTTTGCATTTCACAAATTCATCCTACAGGGCCGGACTGGACCCTCTGGTGGGCCGGACTGAACCCTTTGGTGGGCCGGACCGGACCCTCTGGTGGGCCGGACCGGACCCTTTGGTGGGCCGGACCGGACCCTCTGGTGGGCCGGACCGGACCCTTTGGTGGGCCGGACCGGACCCTTGGTGGGCTGGATTTGGCCCCTGGGCCGCCTGTTTGACACCTGTGCTTTAGCTCACAGACTCCCAGAGCTGTTATTGTGAATCATGAAGAACAAACCCCTTCATGTTGTGTTGTTGTGTCGTGAGAATCCTCCAAACACGTGGGCCAGGAGGCTCCAGTCTGGTGTTACACTTTCTCTCACTCCACCCGCTGCTGTTTAAAGGTGTCAAATACAAGATTGTAAATGTAACCTACATTTGGCCATCTGGACGGGGTGTTTGATTAGCCATGTGGTGTTTTCTCTTCCGGGTGTTATATTTAGCGGTAGCGCTGCTCTTCCGTGCTGCACCAGTATGCACAGGTGGCTTCCCTGGGTGCTTTGTTCTGCTTCAGCCTCCAAGGGCCATTCCATTATTCTGTCATGAAAATCTGTGCTAACACCGTCACACTTTGGGTTTCTGTGACAACACTATCTTAGCTTGGGTTCAGAAAATGAAAAATGGCTGTGAAGGTTTTTCTACTATTGTGCACATGAAAATTATGCCTTTACCCTTTTATTTATTTATTTATTTTTTTTTTACCTCTGTCCATGACCCAGTCTACGACGTATGGTGTATTAGAGCCACAGAAGACAATAAAAACACTGGACACTATGAGAATAAAGTCGTAAAATATGGAGATAAAACCCATAATTTTATGAGAATAAAGTCAAATACAAAAAGAGCCATAATTTTAGGAGAATGAAGTCGTAATGTTATGAAAATAATGTTGTCATATTTGGAGAATAAAGCCATAATATTATTGAGAATAAAGTCGTACCCACTCGTCACATAATGGAGAACTTGGAAGCAAGGTTATCATCGTTAACGAAAACTAACGAAATGATGAAAACTAGAATTGAAAAAAGATTTCGTTAACTGAAATAAATAAAAATTACAATTAAAAGAAAAAAAAGATAACTAACTGAAACTGTATTGTGTGCTTATAAAACTAAGTAAAACGCATAAAAATCATGGATAAAATTCCCTTTGTTTTTGTCTTTGTCAACGTCGGAGTGATACAAAATCAATTTATTTGTACGAGGGCATATTAGAGCCACAGAAGAAAATAAAAACAGTGGACACTACGAGAATAAAGTCGTAAAATATGAAGATAAAACCCATAATTTTATGGGACTAAAGTCATCATATTTCGAGAATAAAGTCGTAATTTAAAAACAGGTGGGAAAAATATAATTTAGGTGAATAAAGTCGTACCCACTCGTCACATAATGTAGAACTTGGAACATTCTGTGTGGTTCTACTTTCATTCGGGGTTTACGCACAAAGGCCAAATACTGAGCCTATTAGCCCCGCCCACCATCAACACATTAGCATTAGTCTACTGACTTTGACGCCACTTTGCACATGTTTGCAAATTCCGAAGATGCCCGAGTTCCCTCCTGGCTCTGAATGTAAACACATGGGGTTTGTCATCCTGGAAGTCTCCTGCACCTTTAATTCAAGCTAATTTTTTTTTTTTTTTTTTTTTTTTGCTTAATTCAATTCAAGACTGTGGAATTTTTGCACTTTGTAAATTCATCCCAGGGGTCGGATTGGAACCTTAGGTTTGGGAGTCCTGGTCCAGATGAACACCTCAGATCTGGAACCGTCTGCACCTCGTGGAAGAACACACTGAACATGAATACTGAATCAGAGGACTGGGCAGTGCTTATTTTATTCGAACCACTGAGTGAATGTTTCCACTAACCCTCCAGACCCCAACAGCTCACATTTCCATTCTCTGAGAAGACAGCGGCAGACAATGCCCTGTCAGCCAACTGTTCAGACGGATTCAATAGGTCACGCACCTTCGGTAATCCAGTGAAAATAAGATGACAAGCTGTGCAGCTGGAGTTCACATCATCCACTTGTCCTGGCGGACGGCCGGGCGCGTGGACGCCGAAGGTCAGCTGACGGCAGCCTGTGTTGTATTCATTATATGATGGATCTATACAATAGCCTACATCCCATAAATGAGTGATGTGCTCTGAACGTATTCTACAGATGAATCAAAGGAACCAAAGCTGTTACAGGCTGTTATTATCCACCACAGATGCACACATGAATGTCCTGGTATTTTTCTTTGTGGATTCTAAACCTTTCACGTCCGTACTCGTGTCATTTCCATAAATGTCTGCGTCCAGGTGGAAACCAGAAAACTGGGCTCAGACCAAGGTTCTAATAAGTTTGGATTTTTCATTCTAGTTTAGTTTTATTTAGTTTGGACTTTTTTTTTTCTCTAATTCAGTTCATTTTAATTGGTTTTTAGAGCAGGTTTGATAGTTTTTATTAGTTTCTGTTATTTTCTAAATGCTTAGTTTTAGTTTCATTTTAGTTTTAATTTTAGTTTTGTCGTCTCTTTTCTCTTCTTTTCCATCGTATTCAAATAAATCCCAGACAGGACTCTGCTGGTTCTGCCAGTTCTGCTCTTCCATCTTTATGGGTCAGTTCTGCCGGTTCTTTATGGGTCGGTTCTGCCGGTTCTGCCGGTTCTTTATGGGTCGGTTCTACCGGTTCTGTTCTAACTCTACTGGACAAACTGACCCAAATGTGTGGGAGCAGACGTTCACAGTCATTCTGCAGATGGATTATTTGCATTAAAATTCAAATCGTGAATATGTTGCTTACTGTTTGCTTTATGTTGAGTATATTGTTAATTATTTTGTAATATAAAATTCAATAAAGATATTGTTTAAAAACTAAAAAAAAAAAAAAAACTAGACCATGTCCTTTGTTTTGACAGATGAATTTGCTGGGATATTCTTAGCACATGTGCTGTAGTTGAACACTTTTCATAGTCTGGTGTCTGGTCTGTTCAATAATTCAGTTTAAATGGAAACAGCGTCGTCTAATTTGATATCATAACGGTTCGTCTTGATATGTCTTTTACATGGCGTCATAAACTTCCAGAACTGAGTCTTGAATTCATTGTTAACTGTATCTGTATATTACATCTTGAATGATTTGCATGGTATCAGTTACTAGTGTTCACAATAAAGACTGAATGATGAAATTTAAAAAAAAAATTTTTTTGAATCATATTAATCATGAAGATGGATTAATCCACATTAACATGGTCATTTTTCTCTAATTAAGTTAGTTTTAATTTGTTTTTAGAGCAGGTTTGCTAGTTTTTATTAGTTTTTGTTATTTTCCTTTTTTTTCCCTTTTATTCCTTTTGTTTTCTCCTTTTTTTTTTTTCCTTTTTTTCTCTAGGTCCAGGTCAGTGTTCTAATAGTATCTATATCTATATCTATATATATAGGTGTTTTTTTTTTCTCCCCTTTTTTTCCCTTTTTTTCTTCCCACCCCCTTTTTTTTCCTTTTTTTCCCTTCTCCTTTTTTTTTTTTTTCTCTATGTCCAGGTCAAGGTTCTAATAGTTTTCAATTTTTCATTGTAGTTTCATTTTACTTAGTCTTGACTTTTGTTTTTCTCTCTCTAATTCAGTTCATTTTAATTTGTTTTTAGAGCAGGTTTGGTAGTTTTTTATTAGTTTTTGTTATTTTCTTTTTTTCCCTTTATTCCTTTCTTTTTTCCTTTTTTTCCCCTTGTTTTCCTCTTTTTTTTTTTTTTTCTGGGTCCAGGTCAATGTTCTAATAGTGTTCTAATATTGTTTATATTATATCTTGAATGATTTGCATGGTATCAGTTACTAGTGTTCACAATAAAGACTGAATCATGAAACTGAAAAAAAAAAAGAAAAAATCGGAATCGTATTAATCATGATGTTGGATTAATCCCCGTTAACGCGGTCCTGTTTCCAGCCCCAGTCCTGGTACCTGAGCTTCGGCGTCCTCCGTCCTCCTGCACCGCTGCACAACTCCACTGACATTTCTTTGTTTATCAAACGCTGCACAACTTTTCATGTGGGCGCCCGTCAACCATATCCAACTCAATTATTCCCACAGAAGTCAGATACTTATGCCTCATCCAAAAAAGTAATTTCACACCAATTAAAAGCCTCAACAACAGACTCAGCCGTCCCGTACTGCAGACCCCTCCAATCCTGACGATGTGATACAATGAGGTCAGCTGCAAACTGAGCATGATGAGCATAATGGCTCTGTCGAGTTTTTTTTTCCAAGGAATATGGACGACATGATATTAAGAAAACCCACACTACATGACAGAGGGTCTACTGGGAAGAAAAAAAAACAAAACAAATTGGGTAAGGGAGAAAAAAAGAACATGTGAAGAGAATAAACACACGGCAGCTGTTAAAGGCTATCGGTGAGATAATTAAAACCCCCACGCTACCTGTCTGCGCTCCACTGGGTTTTACATCCACTGTTAAACTGCAGGATTATATTGAATGGAAATGGGGTCGACACTGTGGGCTGAAGAGGTAAGGGGAAAAATTAGCCCAGGTGAGCCAAATTCCCCTGGCAGGTTGTGTGGATGTCATTAAAGCATCATTAAAAACACACAAAGTGCAGAGAAACGCTTTGAGATCCGTCTATGATGGGCCTTCTACACTGTAAAAAAAAAAAAAAAAAAAAAAAACCTGTACTATTCCAGCCAAAAAAAATACTGTAAAATAACAGAAAATAACCATCTCATAAAAATACAGTAATTTTCCATAATTCAAATACAGCTTTTTGCCCTAACTTTACATGAGATTTTGCTTTTTTTTTTTTACTTTTTAATGTTTAATAAAGAATATTTACATGTATTAAAACAATCACATTCCCTATAAATATATATATAAATAATTTTCAATGACACTCAGTTGTCCAATCCACTGATAAAAACTGTATTTGGACAGTTTATCAGTGCTTATACATGTTATACATTCACAAAAATACATTTATTCAACATTTTTGTTGTGAAACCTCCTGTAATCACACAAGATATTTGTCAATGAACAAACAAGTCTGGTTCAACTGACAGAACTAATACTTCTGTTACCGTTAACTGTCAGTAATTTTATCTGGTTTTATTTTTATTTTTTTAGAGTGTTAAACTTTAAATTAACAGTTTGATCTCATGATTAGAAAAGAAATATTTGTGAAATGATGATACATTTGCAAATGTATTTTAACTGTATTTTTCTGTGAAAAAAGAAAAGATTTCCTTTAAAAAATGGAAATTTTATGGTTATTCACAGTTACAGTTTTTTTCACGTTATTTTCCATTTGACATGTAAAATCACAGTCTGTTTTGTCATTTCATTGATATTTTCCTGTATCTTAAAAATACAGGAAAAATCTGTAAAATAAACAGTGAAAATTCTGTTAAATTACAGATTTTTTTTACAGTCTGCAGTTAAGATGCACATAGAAACCCATAGAATCACTTTTTAAAAAAGCCATAAAAATATTTGACAAAAATCCATTTAATTTCCACCACTGCATTGTTTTAAATAAATATAAATGTATTAATTTTAATATTAAAAATACAGGAAAAATCTGTAAAATAAACAGTGAAAATTCTGTTAAATTACAGATTTTTTTTTCAGTGTAAGGGGATAAAATTAGCCCAATTAGCCAAATTCCCCTGGCAGGTTGTGTGGATGTCATTAAAGAATCACTAAAAACACACAAATGTGCAGAGAAACACTTTCAGATCTGTCGACGATGGGCCTTCTACACTGTAAAAAATGAGCCTTCTCTGACAAACAAGCCGTGGGGCTGCAGAAATCCCCTTTATTATGATGTTGTGCCAGTGGGATGCACCCGCTTATCACATCTTTCATCCTATTGGACCTGTTAAGGGGGATTTTCTCTGTGGGAATCTTATTATTGATGGTTTTCTCATTTGAATAATTTTGCAATGACTGGAAAATGAATTTCCTGTCTCTAGCCCGGTAGCATTCGCAGCCAAAGCTAAAAAGTGGATCAGTGTTTTTAATAGCTTGCCTGTGGTTGTTGTTGCATTACTTTGAACACAGTCTGGAAAAGTATTTGAATAGTGTACGCTTGAAGATAATCTGCAGCTAATAAGCGCATTTGTATTCCTCTGTCACAATGGTTTTATTTGCTCATTATTAAATGCATATAGTTTCCAAACATGTGTCTGTCTGTCTGTCTGTCTGTCTGTCTGTCTGACAGGACTGAATGCTGAAAATACAGTATGCACAGTATTTGTAAGACCCAAACGTCTGTCTGTTTGTTTGCAGGAGACAAACACACGGTGATGGATTCAAACTCCAATCCTACAAAGTGCAATGAATCAAACAAACAGGAAACTGTATAAAAGCACTGGTGGAAGACGTCTGCAGATTTATAGAAGTCAGAGAGGAAGTGGATGTGAAAAGTGATGTTTGGGATGAAAACACAGAGAGACACTGTCAACTGTCTTAGATAGAAGAGAGAAGTTTGATGACTTCACTAAGGAGACGTTCAGACGAAATGTGGCCCTGGAGAAGTAATGGAAAAAAAGTAATGTAATAACAACTGATAATTTAATAACAACTGATAATGTAATAACAGCTAATAACGTAATAAATTTGCTATTTTTAAAATGTTATAGGCCAATAACATAATAATTGGCCAGTAACGTAATAAAAGCCCTGAACCCATAACTTAATAACTTTTGGCCAATAACGTTATAACTTATTACATTATTGGCTCAGTTATTACATTTGCAAAGACTTTTTTTTTTACCAGGAAAATAACGTAACAACCAGTATCTCATTAATCCAGAAAAACAGAGCCACATTTTTTTTGAAGTATTTTTTCTCGTAATTCCGAGATAATTATCTCGTTAATTCATAAAAACAGAGCCGAATTTATATTTTTGTGTGAATGCAGTACGCTTCCTCACACTTGAACACCACACGCTGATAATGTTGAATTCATAAGTGAAACGGATCATCTTCCCGACAGCACATGAAGGCAGCAGAAGAGGACCGCTGTCCTGCAGCATCAGCAGTATTTGTAGGTTGGACTTCCTATTCAAAGGGCAGGGTTTCCATACACTACATGTCCTACTCGTCCCTCATAACTAACAGAAATTAAAAATCAATGCAAAACAAATGCTTGGGTTTCATAAGGTTTAAGTCACTACCCTTTCCTCTGACATCATCAGCTGATGGTTCATGTTGTGTGTTTTATTAACAGGCTAATCCTGTCTGCCCTCAGGCTAAACGTAGTCTACAGTCTACCAGTCATGGTGTCAGCAGCAGGAAATATTTATAGGTGGAGAAGAAGAAGAATCTATAATGTTCAGTTCTGCATCACAGTGAGCTGAGTTTAGAAGGTGGTGAAAAGGACCATCTGCATTTCACAGATAATGAATGTTAAATACTCACACTTATACTGAATAATTACTTATATATAAGGATGGAACCAAATAAAAATTTCATATCACGGTCAGGGATGTAACAATTACCAGTATAACGATAAACAGCGGTAAAACTGCAGACGGTTAGTATTACTGTTTAAATTCGAATTCTCATGATAACTGTGTTTCATTACTGCACTTTTAGGGGAAAAAACCCTATGGAAAGATCTGCTTTTATGTCAAATATTTGAGTATAGTTTTAATTTAGTACAATTTTAATTTTCTATACCTAATATTTGGAACCAATATTCACTTTAAAGTCTTTGAAAAGGTTTGTTAAACATCCGTGTGTTATTTATGCTATAAAGTATAAAAAGTTTTCAAATCGGATTTTATATAATTTTTGTGTTTTCTGTCCTTTTGTGTTATGGCTAAAATGAAAAAATAATAGACAGATGATATAGATGAAGTTGTGTTGAAAAAACAGATCCCAAACATGGGTATAGTAAACATTTGTTTCTATAGTATATAAAGGCCAAATCAAAAGGACTGAAAAACAGACAGAATAGGCTCAGACCACTAAGGGTTAATATTGGAATGTTTCTGACACAGAAGGGACAGTGGGACTGTTATTATATTTGTTTTTTGTTTTTTTAATTCAACTTGGTTAAATTCTTTCAGTGTGTGTCTTAGTACTTTTTGAACATTTTGAGCACAATTTCAGTAATACCATGATAATAATGATAACCATGATAATTTTAGTCACAATAACCATGAAATGAAATTCTCATATGGTTCCATCCCTATATATAAGTAAGTATTCAGTATAAGTGTAAGTATTTAACATTCATTATACACTGTAACAAATTTTACCGTTAAATAACAGTAAAATACTGTCAGCTAGAGTTGGCAGCATGCTACTGTTATTCTACAGTATCTTTACTGTAATCTACAACTACAGTTTCTTATTGTAAAAAGTATTACGGTACTGGGCTGTAAATAATGTTTCTTTTACAGTCAAATACTGTTAGCCACAGTTGCTGCATTTTACAGTAACTACCGTATTCCAAGAAACAATATATTACTGTGAAATGTATTTAATGTAATATTTACAGTATAACAGCAAAAAGCTAGGATTGGAACATTTCAAATTACATTTTAAAATACAAAATCATGAACATTGGTAGAAAAAGTTCAAACAAGAGCTGACCTTGTAACATGAGCTTACATTCACTGCAACAGCAGCAGCATTGTGATGAAGCTTGGTTGGAGGCCTTCACAGACTACATGGCTTTGAATGCTCATCATCCAACTTCCAGATGTGACTTCATCACCTGCAACTGATGGAGACAAGAACTGAGGTTCATGTCCCAAAACAGGATCAGATATAATGTTTACCCAGAACCTATGGAGTCACTGTAAGGTCTGAAAACTGGTTATGATGAAGCCAAATTCTGAGTCATACATTTATTCTGTACTTTTTTTGTACTTTATTTAAATTTGGTATCAGAAGTTCTACTGCTACCACTTAGGGCTGTTGTCTTACAGTGGTAGACACTGTCATGGAAGGACAAAAGCAGGTCTTTTATTCCTCAGATACAGACAGACAGCTAACAGACAGACTGAATGACAGATAGACACACACTGACACACACACACACACACACACATAAACACACACATACACACACTTCCAGCAGTATTAGTGTGGGACTGGCTGGAGGGTCAGGGTGAGCTCAGGATCAGCTGCAGTGGAACACATTTGGACAATGGGAGATCACTGATGAATGACACTGTGTTTACAGAGCTGTAAAGCATACACACATTCAATAATGTTACACATCCTATACAAACTGACCACACAGAGGGAAACATTAGCCTGAGTCACTTCCTTTATTCAAACAGTGGTTAACTATCTGTTAATATGGATGTCCAAGTTAGTAAATTCCACTTTACAGATTTAAAGTCTTTTAAATGTAACCTGGGGCAGTGAAAACCACACAAACTGACACTGTTTAGTTGAACTGTGTCCACTTCACAGCTAGCATGTATGCTTCAGCTTACATTAGCTGCATGTTAGCTACATAAGGCTAACACCCCAAATATGAAGCAGTGTTACACCGCCTGTTACACCGCCTGTTACACCACGTGGGTCATTCCAGAATTGGAGGACATTTGGGCTTCAAAATTCTTGAAAACTAAACCTTCACTTTTCTAATTTTCCATTATATATTCATCAATAATAGGTAATAAACTATCAAAGGCTTGATTGGCTCAGCTTACACATCAATGGTACAATTTTTATTACATGATTTATTTGGTGTTTGTAATACTTGGTGCAACCCTGTTACCAACACTAAGGAACCTGAAAAAAGTGCATTAATTCATTTCTTAAATGTAATTCCTTTTCCATTAAGTAAAGAAAGTAACATTCTCTCTGAATAACCATTTGGTTTCACATATGACTTGATTTAAATTAATTTTAGCAACTTTCAAAATCTGTCTCGTCCAACTTTTCAATATTGGCATGTTTCACTTTAACAATTTCAGTATTTATTTTACAATATTTACTCTGACACATGTTGCATATAATTACATAAACTCTTTAACGGGCAATGGGTTGAACACTTTTGAGCTGAGAAAGTAATTTATGATTATTTTCAACTAAAATGATATGGTAACAGGGTTGAAATTAGGGTAACAGGGTTGTATGAAGTAACAGCTACATTATTTCTGATTATAGATCATTATATAAAAGTGACAAATACTCAAGACACCAAAGTATTCTTTGAATAACTTCTAATACTTTCTGTCAGCACTGTTTCTCAAATAACACCCCCCCAAAAAACAAACAAACAAACAAACAAACAAACAATAATAATAATAATGGGGGGGGGCTTATTTCAAGAAATTTTTCAGATTCAACTTTAGCCCTGATTTTCTGATGCAACAAAATGTTCTAAGCACTCCTGTGTATTTTTTTTTTTTTTTTTTTTTTTTTAATTTTCATCCAAAAACCACCCCCTACCCCGAAAATGACTTTTTCAGCCCTGAAAACATGGGGTTTTTGGAAACTTTCAAACCTTCTTCACTTTTGATGAAGTACAATGTAACAATCTGCTCATGCTGGGCCCTAAATGTTTTTTGTCAGACATGTCATGTCTTCAGAGTGCTTTGCACTAAAAAAGGTGTAGTGTCAAGGGTCAAATTATAGGTCAAAGGTCACCCAAATGGTCCAAATGCATATTTGATGGAATGAAGCTGTTCATGTGGGTTCTTCCAAATGTTGGGCTCAGGTTCTCTCCTCAGAACACATCTACTGACCACAAACAACTTCCATTCAATCAGACACATTAAACAAAACTGTTCACTCATGTATTCTCCATACAGACATGAAAAAAAGAACAAACGGTGGTTTTACATGACTTTGACATTTACATGTATATGTCCTGTTGTGGGTGGTGCAGTGGATAGACCTGGTGCCTCACAGACAGAAGGTCCTGGGTTCCATTCTAACACCAGTCCATGGGGGTGGGACCTTTCTGTGTGAAGTTTGCATGTTCTCTCCGGGTACTCTGGCTCCTCCCACCATCCAAACACATGCTCTGATAGGTTAACTGGTTAATCTCAATCACCCATAGGTGTGAATGTGACAGTGGTTGTCTCTATATGTTCAGTCTGTGATGAACTGGTCACATGTCCAGGGTGAACCCCGCCTTCACCCATAAGTAGCTGGGATAGGCTCCGCCCCTGTGAACCTAGTGAGGATAAAGTGGGTTCAGAAAATGAATGAATGAATGAAGTGTTAGTGATTCCTTCCTAAATGTGTGCTAGTGTTTCCCACCACACTAATGGCAGCAAATTCAAATGTAAAGTACATGTTTTAATATTTAGTCTGTACTGTGTCTTTAAAGGACCAAAGGCCTTGGGGGGTCCCACCAGGAAACCAGAGGGAACAGAACTGAGGACAGATTTGATCAAATGTCAGAATGGTATGAATTTTTGAAAAAAACTAGGCATTTTGGTGACCTTTAACCTACAACATGACCTTGACATTAGACTTTTCACTGTACAAAGTACTCTTACGATACAATATGGCACTTATAAGATCATTAAATGGCCCATCATGAACAGATTTATGCACCGGACAAAAGAGTGAAGAAGCTGGGAAAGTGGAGATTTTCAGAGTTAAAAAAGTAATTTTCAGGGTAGGGGGGTTTGGATGAAAATTTAAAAAAAAAAAATGACACAGGAGTGCTTAGAACATCTTGTTGCATCAGAAAATCAGGGCTAATATGGTATTTGATATTAACCCCCCCCCCCCCCCCCCATTATTAACCCTTCAGGTAACGTTCTCCTGGCTTTCCTCCTCTTATGAGCCTCTCTCCACTTTTTTCGTTGGGTACACTGTCCTCTCTCACTGCGGTCTTTTTGAAGAAACTTCTCTCCTGTTTCTCCATCTTTCCTCCACTTCTGTCTTTCTTTTAGTAAACACTGTTGTCTCCTCTGTACATCAGCATCACACTTGGAACGGTGGCATCTCTGCTTTTCAGCAGCACTCAATGGTGGGCCACACTGTAAGAAAAAAAATTATCTAACTTCATTTAGTGTCCCCTGTTATGAATTGTAACTCATTGTTTACATATAGTTTGATTTAAGTCAAGTTAATAATCCCATCAGGGTAGCTGCTGCAACCATAATCCATTTGGACTACCATTAGGAAATAAAAGGGAACAATACAGTCTGGAAAATTCAGGAATGTGTTTACAATATGTAGATGAACTCAATTCTATCTCAGATAATGTAAATTATTGACTGGAACCATAAATAATAGTTTGTAAAGTCTGAGTAAACTGGAGGAGATGCAACCCTGTTAATGTAGTGCAACCCTGTTACTCTAATCACAGTAACAGGGTTGTGAGTAACAGGGTTGTAAATCCAGACTAATGTTAGCTTTTTCTCAGACATAGAAGCTAACTACTTAGCTAGCTGTTACTGCTGACCAAGAGGACACACTTACTTATGTAAATAAGTAAAGAAAAAATCAAACAGAATTTGTCTTATCCTATTAATATGGGTAACAGGGTTGAGTGAGGTAGAGTGAGACATTCAATCAAGGCTCACAATCTTATGAAAATATGAAAAATAGAAGAGAGGACATACCTTTGCTCTACCCATTCTTTTGGAAAACTGTTTGATGATGTCAGTTCCAGCATATCATGTGATTCACTGCTTTCTTCTTCTTCTACCATGCTAAAAGGTTATGGTAACAGGGTTGAGTGCATGTTGTGGGACACAGGTTCCATGTATAATAATTATTATTTAAAATATTATGTTTATTAAAAAAATGTTCCTGCAATTACAAGAGACACCAATGAAACAAGTCATACCAAAAAAAAGAGATTTAAATTTCATTTTAACTGTTTTATTTGAGATTCAATTTGGTCATCAGGGGGTTGGAACAAGTGAAAAAGGACATTTTAGGGGGTACTCCTGACTTATTTGGTATTTTTAAAACTATTTACAAACATTCTTTTCTCCCAGTTTTTTTAGATTTAGTCTCAGGACGAGTAAATTTACACAGAAACTCCATGTTTTAGTATTTTGTACATGGATTATTTAAAATTTGATGGGTGGGACGTCAAATGTCCTCCAATTCTGGAATGACCCACCTGTTACACCGCCTGTTACACCACCTGTTACACCGCGCAAGTTGCATCCGGTGTGAACGCGGTTTATGGAGGCAATTTAATGTTTAATGAACCCCA
This sequence comes from Sphaeramia orbicularis, assembly GCF_902148855.1. NCBI lineage: Eukaryota > Metazoa > Chordata > Actinopteri > Kurtiformes > Apogonidae > Sphaeramia > Sphaeramia orbicularis. The sequence goes on from NC_043963.1 coordinate 55,331,399, forward strand.
AATGCCCCAGCATGGTGACAGTTCCACTGATAAAATCCCATTTATCTGATAAATGACCAACTGGAGCAGGATGGAGCGATGGCAGTGGAGGTAGAAGGATGGGAGCATCAGGTGGCCTCTGGTCCACTGCTGGATGGTCCGGTCTGTATTTATTTGTTCCTTCTGTTTGGTAAAAGAACCACTAACCTTTGATGCAGCCAGTCTATAGTTAACACTGGTTAGACTGAATCTTTTCTACAGGAGCAGGTGGGACTTGATGCCAGATGACTTTGTTCATTCCAGTTCTGGGCGGACAGCAGTGGAGGAACTGAAGAACAGACTGGAGAATACTGACACATGTAGCAGGAGCTGACTGTTTGACATTTACTCCTGAAAGACCTCAGTATTTACAGCATTATACTGGATTTACAAAGAACAGCATGATACTGTATAAAATTTACCTTTTTTTTTTTTTTTTTTACAGTAATTTGTTACAGTGTAGGGATGTAATGATATGAAAATTTCATATCACAGTTATTGTGACCAAAATTATCACAGTTATCAAAATTATCGCGGTATTGTTGAAATTGTGCTCAAAATATTCAAAAAGTACTGATACACACACTGAAATAATTTAACCAAGTTGAATTTAAAAAATAAAATAAAATAACAGTCCCAATGTCCCTTCTGTTGCAGAAACATTCCAATATTAACCCTTAGTGGTCTGAGCCTATTCTGTCTGTTTTTCAGTCCTTTTGATTTGGCCTTTATATACTATAGAAACAAATGTTTACTATACCCATGTTTGGGATCTTTTTTTTTCAGCACAACTTCATGTATATCATCTGTCTATTATTTTTTCACTTTAACCTACTATAAAAACATAAAAGAACAAAAAACACACAAAAAAAAACTTATGAAATCCGATTTGAAAAATGTATATAATTTATTGTATAAATAACACACAGATGCTTAACAAACCTTTTCAAAGACTTTAAAACTGAATATTGATTCCAAATATTAGGTATAGAAAATCAAAATTTTAACAAATTAAAACAATACTCAAATTTTTAAAATTATTTTTTTTTGCAGTATTAAACTTTAAATTTACAGTTTAATCTCATAAATAGAAAATAAATATGTGTGAAATTACGATCCATTTGCAAATGTATTTTAACAGTATTTTTCTGTGAGAAAAAGAAAAAAATTATTTAAAAAAAAAATGGCACAACTTCATCTATATCATCTATTATTTTTTCACTTTAACCTACTATAAAAACATAAAAGGACAAAAAATACATAAAAAATATAAAATCCGATTTGTGAAATGTATATACTTTATTGCATAAATAACACACAGATGCTTAATGAACCTTTTCAAAGACTTTAAAAGTGAATATTGGTTCCAAATATTAGGTATAGAAAATTAAAATTGTAATAAATTAAAACTATACTCAAATATTTGACATAAAAGCAGATCTTTCCATAGGGTTTTTCCCCTAAAAGTGCAGTAATCAAACACGGTTATCATGAGAATTAGAATTTAAACGGTAATACTGTCTGCAGTTTTACTGTGGTTTATCGTTAAACCGGTAATCATTACATCCCTACTTATAGACAATTAATGCTGATCTATAAATACTGATACTATAAGTTGCTATGACCATTTGTTGTGTGTTTCATGTGCTGTAGTGATGACTGAATGTTCAATGAACTGTAGATGCCATATTTTCTCATACAGAAAAAAAAAGCCCATCATCTGAGTGTTCAGTCATTCCATGCATCCAAGAACATGTTTGTGTTCAGACTGTTGGGAGCATGTGGACACACTGTATATGTGTCTGAATGTGTCCACAGACTGTTCAGGGCTTGCATTAGTGTTGTTCATCACATCTTATTTGTCAGGATGAAAAGTAAAACCAGCTCTGTTCTTCTGTCGGTACAGTGAACCAGTACCACACTGCAAAAAAAAAAAAAAAATCTGTAATTTAACAGAATTTTTACCGTTTATTTTACAGATTTTTCCTGTATTTTAAAATACAGGAAAATATCAATGAAATGACAAAAACAGACTGTGATTTTACATGTCAAATGGAAAATAACATGAAAAAACTGTAACTGTGAATAACCAAAAAATTTCCATTTTTTAAAAGATTTTATTTTTTCACAGAAAAATACAGTTAAAATACCTTTACAAATGTATCATAATTTCACAAATATTTCTTTTCTATTTATGAGATTAAACTGTTAATTTAAAGTTTAATACTGTAAAAAAAAAAAAAAAAAAAAAACATTATTAAAACGAGATAAAATTACTGACAATTAACCGTTAAAGAAGTATTAGTTCTGTCAGTTGAACCAGTCTTGTTTAATTGACAAATATCTTGTGTAATTACAGGAGGTTTCACAACAAAAATGTTGAATAAATGTATTTTTGTGAATGTATAACATGTATAAGCACTGATAAACTGTCCAAATACAGTTTTTATCAGTGGATTGGACAACTGAGTCTCACTGAAAATTATTTATATACATATTTATAGGGAATTGAATTGTTTTAGTACATGTAAATTGTCATGCGTCGACAGTTATGTTGATTTTTTTAGGTGTTTTTGGTCTCTTCCTGTTTTATTTTGGTGATGGTGGTCGCTTTCCTGTTTTTAGTCTGCACGCTGTCAGTCTTGTCTTTGTCTTGCCTAATCCCTTTACTGCCTGCACCTTGGTGTTCCTCATGTGATTGCCCGCACCTGTTTGTGATCCCTACTTCCCTGTATATTCTTCCCCTCTCCCTTTGTCTGTTGTCAGTGCGTCGTTTCTGTGATCTCGTGAAGAGCTTCCTCTGTTAAGTATCTCAAATCTTGAACCTTATGTTATTTACCTCTGGATTTTAGTTTGTATACAGTACGTTGTACTTCTGTTTTAGTTATTAGGTTTTTAGAGCACGTTGTGCTTTCTCTTTTTGTTTATCCTTTTTGTACTTTGAGAACTTTTGTTAAAATAAATCCTTTTTTGACCACTGACATTTGCATCTCACTGCATTTGGGTCCACACCAAGAGTCAAGTCGTAACAGTAAATATTTTTTATTAAACAGTCTCATTGAAAATTATTTATTTATATATATATATATATATATATATATATATATATATATATACACCTTTCATGCACAGTGGACACTCCAGTGGACAGTTCTTCTCCAGCTGTTCTATTGTTTATTCATGTGTTCTGTTATTTTAGTTCCATATCAGCCAACACAGTGCAGCTTATGTATCATCCTAAACACTGCAATTCAGACCATTTCTGTAACTTTGCTGTTCTTGATAAACCTGATCTGCACTAACATGTTTTACTATAAATCAATTGCTAATTGTTATTAGACTGTAATTAACAGTTTTCTGGAACAAAAAGTTGTTTTTTTTTTTGTTTTTGTTTTGGGTTTTTTTTGCATATCCTCTTGAGACCCAGCAATGCAGTTTGTCCTCTGTAGGGGACAAAAGTTTGACAGTTTTACTTTAAAAATGCTGTGCATCACAAAGGACATTCCATTAAAAAATCAATCAATAAATAAAAATAATTTCAAAAATGTATCTGAAAAAACTGTTACATTATGCAGTTTCCAATCAAGACAATTTTCTATTGTAAAAAAGCTAAAACTGTCCATTTCCTGGGTCTCAGGAGGATTTTATCTCCATGAAATGAGTAATAACTAATATTAGAGTATGATCAAATGTGAGAAAACGGTAGCAATTTAGCAATTAGCAGCATTAAAAATGTTTTTATTTCATAGTTTTCACACAGTTTATCACTTTCTGATGATGAGTTTTAAATGTTTCTTTATTTCAAAAATTAAATGCATGGTGTCCAGCTGAGTGGACGTTTTTGTAACTCCATGAAAAATAGGTTCATGAAAAACATTCCATTTGCATTGTTTTTTTCCTTTCCTAAAGAGGAATAAAAACACCCAAGAAAAAAAATATTGACTAAGATTCTCATAATTCATGCAGGAAAAGGATGTGTGTGTATGTATGTATGTATGTATGTATGTACACACACACACACACACCCTGCTGCTGGTATAATAGTTTTTTTTATGTTTTTGTTTTGTTTTTTTTACAGTGTATTGAGCTGCATGTGGCCCCTGAACTCAAATGCATTGGACATCCCTGCATTAAAGGATCTGGTTTAATCGTCTGGATTTTCAAAACCCAGGACTCCAACACATGAGCTCACATCCTGACCTCAGATATTTTTAGTCTGTTTAAGCTCAATGTATTGATTTGGAGGTCCACAGCTTTATGTGTAAGTGAAGAAAGCTGGTGTCAGACACAACAGACTGTTGTTTTCAGCCAAAAGCACAGATGAACCCACCCAATGGCAGACAGAGAAGGTGCTGTAACATGGGGGGGGGCATTTACTGAGTGAACATACGTGACTCTGGGGTTCGACTGAAGCCAGCTCTCAGTGGACAGAATGTTCATGTACTATTGGTAAAGGGGGCAATAATGAGCTGATAGTGTTGCATTGTGGCTAACACTTCAGCCATAACTCCATTCTGAGCGGATGGAAAGTTAGTGGTGCGCCTGTTGAGACGTCTTCATCCCCAGAAGTGAAAACACAAGTTTGAAGTTAACCCTTTCATGCATAGTGGTCACTACAGTGGACAGCTGTTCTACAATGGAATTGAACCTGCACGTCTACAACAGTACCTGCATCATATCTGCATGAGTGAATATAAAGGCAAGGAAATCAAATGTTTTTAATGTTTAACCCACAGGTGTCAAACATGCGGCCCGGGGCCCAAAACCGGCCCGCCAAAGGTTCCAATCTGGCCCTGGGATGAATTTACAAAGTGCAAGTTCAGGCATCGAACTCAAAAATAATATCCTAATAAGTTATAAATAATGACAACACCATTTTTTGTCTTTGATTTAGCGCAAAAAACATTAAATTATGAAAATATTTACATGAATAAACTACCCTTTAACAATAAAATGTGAATAACCTGAACAAATATGAACAACCTGAAATGTCTAAAGAAAATTAAGTGCAATTTTAACAATTTTCTGCCTGTTACTAAATGTTTAGTGTCTTTGTAGATCTGATCCATAATGCATACGTAGAAATGAGAAGTGGAGGAAGAAGACTGTTAAAACTGCACAAATTTTTCTTAAATGTCAGTTTTTTCAGGTTATTCACATCTTTTTTTGTTTGGATAGTTTATAAAAGTAAGTATTTTCATAATTTAATGGGTTTTTTTGCACTAAAACACAGACAAAAATTTGGAGTTATCATTATTTATAGGTTATTCTGTTATAGGGATGGAACGGTTACTGGTATAACAATAAACAGCGGTAAAATTGCAGATGGTTAGTATTACCGTTTAAATTCTAACTCTCATGATAACTGTGTTTGATTACCGCACTTTTAGGGGAAAAAACCCTATGGAAAGATCTGCTTTTATGACAAATATTTGAGTATAGTTTTAATTTATTACAATTTTAATTTTCTATACCTAATATTTGGAACCAATATTCACTTTTAAAGTCTTTGAAAAGGTTCGTTAAACATCTGTGTGTTATTTATGCAATAAAGTATATACATTTATCAAATCGGATTTTACATTTTTTTTGTGTATTTTTTGTCCTTTTATGTTTTTATAGTAGGTTAAAGTGAAAAAATAATAGACAGATGATATAGATGAAGTTGTGCTGAAAAAACAGATCCCAAACATGGGTATAGTAAACATTTGTTTCTATAGTATATAAAGGCCAAACCAAAAGGACTGAAAAACAGACAGAATAGGCTCAGACCACTAAGGGTTAATATTTGAATGTTTCTGCAGCAGAAGGGACATTGTACCAATTATTTTATTTGGGTTTTTTGTTGTTTTTTTCAAACTTCAGCTTGGTTGAATTATTTCAGTGTGTGTGTCAGTACTTTTTGAACATTTTGAGCACAATTTCAATAATACTGTGATAATAATGAAAACTGTGATAATTTTGGTCACAATAACTGTAATATGAAATTTTCATATGGTTCCATCCTTATTCTGTTATTATTTTACTGGTTCAGCCCACTGGAGATTAGGGATGCATATGTATAAATGATAAGTCGAGGCATAATAATGATAAAATTGCACTTATATTCCTTAATAAATCTCATCTTTTCAGGTTATTCCCATTCTTTTTGTTTGGATAGTTTGTAAATGTAAAAATTGGCATAACTGAATGTTATTTTTTGTGCTAAAACAATTTGCATTGGTCATTATTCATTGGTTATCATTCTATTATTATACAGGTGCGGCCCACTGCAGATTAAATTGGACTGAATGTGGCCACTGGAAGAAAATGAGTTTGACAGCCCTGCTCTAAAACATGGAAGTTACAAACTGACATAGTTTATATATGATTATATTATTATTTTACTGGTCCAGCCCACTTCAGATCATATTGGGCTGAATGTGGCCCCTGAACTAAAATGAGTTTGACAGCCCTGGTTTCACCCAGCGTTTTTTTTTTTGTTTTGTTTTTTTATGGCAGTTCCCAAATGATTTTTTCCTCTCTATTTAACCTTTCCTAAGTATTTATCACCATTTATTATTATATTATCCTCTGTATTTAGCGTGTTTTCATTGTAAAGTAGGTATTTTTGTATATTTAATCTGTTGATCATGTTGATGTTCATTGAAGCTCAGAGTAAATTCAAAAGTTATTAAATCAGAAACAGCGAAAACAGAAAAAATAAGTGACTTTTCAGCAAACTTATCATTAATCAAATGTATCCAATTACTGTCATTGATCCAGCCAAGGTACCCTCAGGTAAGGGGGTGGGGGGGTACACCCTGGATGTGTTTTCTCTTTATCAAAGAGACAAACAACCTGTCATTATTCTCACATTCACATGTACTGGCAGTTTAGAGGGAGCAGCTGACCTGTTCAGGTACATGTCATTGGACTCAAGGTTATTATCATTAACGAAAACTAATGAAATGATGAAAACTAGACTTGTACAAACATTTTCGTTAACTGAAATAAATAAAAGCTAGAATTAAAAGAAAAAAACACAATAACTAACTGAAGCTGTATTGCGTGTTTACAAAACTAACTAAAATGTATAAAAATTATGGATAAAATTCCCTTTGTTTTTGTCTTTGTCAATGTCAGATTGATACGAAATCAATTTATTTCGCTCTAGCCAAACCCGGATTAACCATTTGGGCAACTGGGCAATTGCCCAGGGGCCCGCGATGTCTGAAGGGCCCTGGGTAGCTCGGGCATAACGAAAATATCTGGTTATCTTTTGCTTATAAATGAAACTGTCCGCTGTCCGGAGCTATTGCACTGCACAGAAACCCTGCTCCTGCTGTCTGTGACCGTGAGCTGAGACCCTCTCCTCATTGGTCAGTCCAAAAAGCAAATCAGCTGTGACGCAAAGCAACGTGCGTGCACTGAGCAGGATGTGAGACGTCAAGAACTATGCGACATACGTACGCGAATCAAAACGATGTTTACATTGCACTTACTTTAACTCTCTTGTTGAATTCTGAGGTGACAAGTGGATTTCTGTTTAACTCTTTCTTCGCCAGTGACGAGATTTTCCGTCACTCCGTGTTTTCACTGTTATTCTATAGTTGAAGCTGTTGCAGATCATGTGAAATACTTTCCTTAGTCCAAAACAAACAATTAAGCAGCTTTTTCGGAAAAATGAAGGACCGGGTTTAACGTTTTCGCACTGGAGTCTCCGTATCCCATGGCAACGCATCCAGCGGCACTCACTGAATGAGGAAATGCAGACTGTGCAGGAACCGCACACAGTTTCAAAAGCCTTAAAGATGATTATGGAGACAGAGTCTGACAATTCAGTATATGATGGAGCTACAGAAGAACCATTTAGAGACAGAAACGGAGAAATAGAAGGTGAGGGAGACGGACACGGAAACACAGAGCGGCTCAGGTCCGACATGAAGATGAGGGGGGGTGGGGGGGGGGGGGTCACGGAGCGACACAGAAAAAATGACAGACAGGAGGAAGAGAGAAGAGACATTTCTAGTGGACATTCAAGGAGAAGACAGACAACCAGACGTGGGACAAGACAAAGGACAGCTAGTGTTCATCTGTTAGAGTGAGTTCAGATTCAGACTGAGGACACAGATGTGGTTCAGCTCCATAATGTCAGTGGGGACACAGGTAAGACACTGTTTGATTTAGCTTTTGTATGAAATAAATAAATAGCTACAGGCCCATTTCATAAGCTACAGGCCCATTTCAAAGCTCCCCCTATTGGCCAAAATCCTTGAGAAAGCAGTGTCTAAACAACTTACAGCTTTTCTGGAGACACACCAGATCTATGACACTTTTCAGTCTGGGTTTAGACAACGCCACTCAACACAAACCGCACTATTAAAAGTGTCTAGTGACATCCTGATGGAGGCTGACTCCGGGAAATCCACGGTCTTGGTCCTGCTAGATCTCTCCTCGGCCTTTGACACAGTGGACCATCCCATAATGACTGAGAGACTGAGGGACCTGGTAGGGATGTCAGGTCATGTGCTAGACTGGTTCTCCTCTTACCTGACCGGCAGAAGCTTCACTGTGTCAATAAACAACTTCCAATCTGACTCAGCGGATCTACTGTGTGGTGTGCCCCAAGGCTCTGTCCTGGGACCAGTCCTATTCTTACTCTACGTCCTCCCACTTGGCCACATTATCCGACAGTATAGTGATGTCTCCTATCATCTATTCGTGGATGACATCCACATATACTGCTCCTTTAACTCCTCGGAGCCCCACAAACTGAGTTCCTTAATCAACTGCTTGTCAGAGCTGAAGCAGTGGCTAAATGAGAACAGCCTCCAGCTGAACTCCAGTCAAACACAGACCCTCATCATTGCCCCGGATAGTGCAATCCCAGGGATCAAACATCACCTTGGAGACCTGAGTTCCTCGGTAAAGACCAAACTGAGGAATCTGGGTGTCATCTTTGACCAGGACATGTCTTTAGAATTCTACTCCAAACACCTAGTCAAAAACTGTTTCTTCCACCTACGCAACATCTCCAAACTCAGATCTATGGTGTCCACAAATGAGCTCGAGATGATCGTTCACGCTTTCGTATCTTCTGGCTCAGACTACTGCAACAGCCTGTTTACATGCTTAAACAGAAGGAGCTGGCCCGTCTACAGTTTGTCCAGAACTCTGCTGAAGGCTCCTGACCCGCACAAACAGGAGAACCCACATCACTCCCATCCTTAAATCTCTCCACTGGCTCCTGTTCTATATCGTCTTCATTTCAAAATTCTTGTGCTAACTTTCCGGGCCCTACATGTCCAGGCCCCTGCATACATTGCTTCCCTGATCCAGCCCTACAGCTCGACTCGTAGCTTGAGGTCTTCAGGACAGCACCTGCTGATGGTTCCACGGACCTGTTTTAGCACACGCGGTGACAGGTCTTTTAAAGCTGTGGACCACGTCTATGGAATGACCTGCCTCTACACCTACGGTCCATGGACTCTGTAGAGAGCTTTAAGAAACACCTCCAAACCCTCCTGTTCAAAAAGGCTTTTTAGTCTCCCACCTGACCCAGGACCACCACAGACTGATTACACTCTATGTATTCATCATAACGTACTCCATGTGTCATCCCCCCCAGTCTCTCTATATCTCTATCGCTCTCTCTTTTCTCCTCCTTTACTCTCTCTCTCTCTCTTTAACCCCACTGGTCCAGGCAGACGTCCATCCTTCAGGAGTCTGGGTCTGCTCCAGGTTTCTGCTGTTAAAGGGAAGTTTTTCCTTCCACTGTCACCAATCACAAGTGTTTGCTCCTGAAGGATTCTGTTGGGTCTCTGTAAACTTAATTTGATTCTGATTTGAATTGATAAAGCACTTTGTGACTCTGTCTGTGAAAATTGCTCTATAAATAAAATTTACTTTACTTACTTTACTTTACTTAAATAAATACATATATTCATACATAGATAAATAACTACATGTCCATATAATTATTTCCAGATCAAACACAGCAGGTGGTCCAGCAGGAGGACCTGGTGCAGCCAAGGAAAGGCCAGAAATCTACAGTATTTTGTGCATTTGTTTCTTTTTTTCTTGAAAATGAGGAATATTGAAGTGTTTATATCAAAAAGCTAAACTAATATGTGAAAGACTTATAACTGATGTATGTAAATGGGATAAGTTTAGAAGGAACCTGGTGCTTTAGAAGATGTTTGGTCTAAAGTTTGGTGTGGATTCCTCTAATATTTTGTGGAATGATGGGATATCTTAGAGTTGTTTGTTATTATTCTTGTTGTTATAATTATTTTATTTTGTGATTTTGAATACAGTGTTACTGTTGGTAAAGAAAAAAGAGTCAAAAATGTAAATAGGAAATCAGTTTTATCTTGAAAATCAATGTCTTCGAAAAAATTCAATTTTCTCAGTTTTTTTCTCTAAATTCATTTTTTTCCTGAAAATGACCAATATTCAAATATTCATATCTCATGAACGAATGAAGATAGAATAAAATCCTTTCTTGTGTTTAAAAGTTGAAGTTCTGTTCTTTCTTTTGATGTATTCAGTGTTCACATACTCCTAACACAACATTTTCAGTCAGCCTCCACAGATTAGTGAAAATGACCAAAAAGGCTGGAACTGGCTACCAACTCACTGGAAAATGCTCTGGAGGGAAAGAGTTAAAATTCATATCTGAGTCTATCAGATTATGTTTGTGTTTTGTCTGTGGGCTTTTTCTGACGATTCAATACATTTGTGTTGGCAAAAAGTGTTCTTAAATATATACTGGATACTTTGGAAATGGTTTCTTATTTATTTTTTGTGAAAATGGAGGACACTTCCCTCTCTTTCTAATGTAGTGGATCAATTTTAGATTATACTGATGCTAATGTGTTTTGTTTTCATATCATCATATGCAAGTGAGTGGCCTTGACAAGAGGCTATAGTGGTGCACTTGTAGTTCTACGAGCATTTACACATTTGTACATCAAAATGCATTTGATGATAGTTAGATATTGAAGTATGGGCTATATTTACATATATTCCTGGAATTTATTCTGTATTCTGGGCCCTTGAATATTGTTGCCCAGGGTACAATGAAGTGTTAATCTGGCCCTGGCTCTAGCAATTTTAGCTAGCAGCACCATACGACACTTTTTGGTCCGTCACTTGTGTTCACTTGTGGTTTCCAGTCGTCTTCTGGTCCCCACTCTACCTGGAAACATGGAGACTAAAGTTGGGAGAAAGCAGCAGAGTCCTGTCTGGGATTTATGTGAATACGACCACAGAGAAGAAGAGAAAAGAGACGACTGAACTACAACTGAACTACAACTGAACTAAAACTAAGCATTTAGAAAAAAAAATGAAAACTAATAAAAACTATCAAACCTGCTCTAAAAACGAATTAAAATGAACTGAATTGGAGAAAAAAAAGTCAAAACTAAATAAAACTAAACTAAAATGAAAAATCCAGAACTGTTAGAACCTTGATTGGACTGTGGGTAGAAGAAACCATGCAGACATGAGTGGAAGATGCAGACTCTGTACACAGAATATATGGAAGTGAAATACAAGGCAGTACTTTCCTTGTTTTAATACATCATCAGATTTAAAAAAATAATAATAATAATAATAATTATCATCTTCAGCTGAACTAACTTAGTGCTGTTCCTTCATGAAAAACAATCCACTCACCAATTATTCCGACAGCCAAATCCCTGTGTGAAGTCACTGCCTTTTCTGTATTACTGTGTACGCTGATCTATGGAGCTGAGATTGTTTGAAAAAGAAACACATTTCTCTAATTAACCAGACAAGAAAAGTGGGCTTCTGAGCACCGTGACTGTCTTTGTTTGATCACTCTTGTTCTCTTAGAAGCAGGTAGCACTTCTACAACAACTACACTTGCTGTGGATTTGTATTGGCTAATTAGGTCCCCCCCCCCCCCCGCTCTCCCCAAAACATGGGGAAGTTGTTAGCACATGTACAATGTGTCCTCTTGCTGCTGTGAAAGTTCTGTTTTTGGTGATAACGAAAGAAAAATCTTTTTAAACAACTAGAAAGCGGGCGGAAATTTGACAAAAGTAATTTAAGGGCCTGTCAACACGCCAGCTTCCCCGAGACAGAGTTGTGAACAACAATGGGTATCAAGTCAGCAGAAAATGAGGGCTACGACTGGAGGTATATAATCATGACCTTCCATTTTGTGTGCTTTCAGCGCTCAGCTGGCAGCCGGCTGGAAACGGAGTGTACACACAGATTTGGTGTCTGAGTGTTTACGTGGACTATTGACAAAGCCGGGGATGAAGAAGGTGTCCATTAAAACACCTCGGGCCTGCCTGTCCCTTTGTCGAGAGAGTCAAATCATTTATCTTTGTGATGTGAAAAGAGGACAAAATCAATGTGGACAGAGCGGCCAACATCGATAAGCTGAGGGAATTACTATTGTGCAAGCGATATGATATGTGGCAAGGGCAGAATAGAAATGAGGCGGCATTAGTCAAAGTTGTGGCTAGTGGGCCACAGCCCAGAGGGATCCGAGGTTTATTTACCTCTGCATCAGAACACACAATAAGTGGGTCAGAGGCAAGAGTTTAGGATTTTACATTAGAGTTTAGTTTTAGTTAGTTTGGACTGTTTTTCTCTAACTCAGTTTTAATTAGTTTTTAGAGCAGGTTTACTAGTTTTTATTAGTTTTCTTTTTTTTTCTGAATGCTTAGTTTTAGTTTAGTTTAGTTTTTTTTTTTTTTTTTTGCACAGTCTTTTTGTTGGTATTTATGCAGGGACTCTACAGAATTCTGTTTCAGACATGAATTAATGCAAACAAGAACAGTCCCCACCCCCCACTTCCCACCCATGTTCCAACAGAACCCCACCCCTAACAAAAAAATAAATAAAATAAAATAAAATAGAATAAAATAGAATGATAATTTTTTTAAAAGCGTCACTGTTAGGGATGGGAATTGTTAAGAATTTAACTATTCCGATTCCAATATCGATATTGCTTATCGATCCAATTCCTTATCAATTCTCTTATCGATTCTCATTGGGTGAGGGAATAAAAGAGTACGAACAGGTGTGTTTGCATGAACTGTCTTTTATATTTCCATCTGCACAGAAAATAGAACATATACAGTATGAACAAATAATAAGAACAGATGACACCGGGCCGGTTGGGGGGGGTACAGTGACAGTGAAACTCCAGACTCTTTACTAGTTCTTCTGTTGCCACATTTCTACAACGTGGAACCGGTTCGACTTGTCTCCTGTTGTTGTGCACCTCATTTCCTTTCCCTTCTTACCTTCGGAAACTCTAGGACCTCTAGGTCCAGGTCAAGGTTCTAATAGTTTTGGGCTTTTCATTCTAGTTTAGTTTTATTTAGTTTTGAATTTTTTTTCTCTAATTCAGTTCATTTTAATTAGTTTTTAGTGCTGTTTTTTTATTTTCGTTATTTTCTTTTTTTTTCTTTTATTCCTTTTTTTTTCTCCTTTTTTTCTTTTTCTTTCCTTTTTTTCCCCCTTTTTTTTTTTTCTCTAGTTCCAGGTCCAGATCAATATTCTAATAGTGTTGTACTATTTTTTCTCTCCCCCCCCCTTTGTTTTTTTCTGTAGGTCCAGGCCAAGGTTCTAATAGTTTTGGGTTTTTCATTCTAGTTTAGTTACATTTAGTTTTGACTTTTTTTCCTCTAATTCAGTTATTTTTAATTTGTTTTTAGATCAGGTTTGCTAGTTTTTATTAGTTTTCATTATTTTCTTTTTTCTTTTATTCCTTTTTTTAAAATTTTTTTTCCCCCTTTTTTCCCCCTTTTTTTCTTTTTTTTTTTTTTTCCTTTTTTTCTCTAGGTCCAGGTCCAGGTCAATGTTCTAATAGTGTTCTAATACCCCCCCCCCTTTTGTTTTTTTTCCCTCTATATCCAGGTCAAGGTTCTAATAGTTTTGGGCTTTTCATTCTAGTTTAGTTTTATTTAGTTTTGACTTTTTTATTCTCTAATTCAGTTAATTTTAATTTGTTTTTAGAGCAGGTTTTTATTAGTTTTTGTTATTTTCTTTTTTTGCTTTTATTCCTTTTTTCCCTCCTTTTTTTCCCATTTTTCTTTCTTTCCCTTTTTTTTGGTCTTTTTTCCCTCTTTTTGTCCCTTTTTCTTTTTCTCCAGGTCCAGGTCAAGGTTCTAATAGTTTTGGATTTTTCATTATAGTTTAGTTTTATTCAGTTTTTACTTCTTTTTTTCTCTAATTCAGTTTGTTTTAATTAGTTTTCAGAGCAGGTTTGTTAGTTTTTATTAGTTTTCATTTTTTTCTAAATGCTTCGTTGTAGTTTAGTTGTAGTTCAGTTGTAGTTCAGTGGTCTCTTTTCTCTTCTTCTCTGTGCTCCTATTCAAATCAATCCCAGACAGGACTCTGCTGCTTTAGTCTCCATGTTTCCAGGTAGAGTGGGGACCAGAAGACGACTGGAAACCACAAGTGAACACAAGTGACGGACCCTTAAATATCATACGGTGAGAGCAGAGAAAATTGCTTGAGGGAAATAAATTGATTTCGTATCAATCTGATGTTGACAAAGACGAAAACAAAGGGAATTTTATCCATAATTTTTATCCATTTTAGTTAGTTTTGTAAACACACAATACAGTTTCAGTTCGTTATGTTTTTTTTTTTCTTTTAATTGTAGTTTTTATTTATTTCAGTTAATGAAAATATTTTTACAATTCTAGTTTTCATCATTTTGTTAGTTTTCATTAGCGATAATAACCTTGCACTGTACATTGCATAAAATGAACAAAAGGTAGGGCCTCACTGGATTTGTCCCAAATAACTACTGCCCATTATCCTACAAATGTAGTCTGCTGACTTCAGATAACCAGCTTCCAGCTCATCACAGATTTTCAATACAACACAGGTTTCAAACATGTGGCCCAGGGTCCAGTATATGGCCTGTGAAATGAATATGTGAAGTGCAAAAATGACACTGAAGAAGTTAACAATCAATGGTGCCAAAATTCTTTTAATTCAGGTTCCACATCCAGATGCATACAGACCACTTAGTTCTCAAGTGGATCAGAGCAGTAAAATATTATCATTAGATCCTATAAATAATGACAACTGCAAATTTAGTCTTTGTTTTGGTGTAAAAAAAAAGTAAAATTACATGAAAATGTTTACATTAACTATACTTTTACAAAAAATGTGAATAACCTGAACAAATATAACAAACTGAAATGTCTTAAGAGAAGTAAATGCAATTTTACCAATATTCTGTTATTAAATGTTTTGTGTGTTTGTAGATCCACTGTGATCTGTCAGTTATAATGAACATGTGGAAATGATGAACTGAGGCAGAATACAGTACTTTTTAAATCACACTTACTTTTCTTAAGACATTTCAAATTGTTCCTATTATTCAGATTTTTAAGGAAACTTTGTAGATGTGAAAATTATCATGAATGAATGAATGAATGAATTTATTTTTGGTTTCACATCAATACTTAGTACATTAATCAGAATAAACATAAAAATCGGACCAATGGCCCTGTATCTTAGCGGCCAAATTCAAAGCTTTGGGAAATGTATCCAGATCCATTTATTCTCCCCCAGTTCTGTGTATTTATTCTATTACAGAAATAGTCCATGTTTTGCTCATATTCCAATCAGATCTGTAAAAAATTCAAATTCACACTTGATATCATTGATACTGATTTATTGGATCAATCCACTTCCTATCTGTTATAATGGGGACATGTTTCAAAGTGGCACCAAATCCAGAATCAGATCTGGATGGACATAATTTCAGTCCCTTGTGTTGCCATCATCCTACAGAAGCTGTATACCAAGTCTGAAGTCAATCAGAACTGGAGTTTCAGAGACGAAGACGATTGAAAGTTTTGTAACGGACGACAGATGACGACAGACGCCACATGACGACAATAGTTTACGGCCTATCGGCCGATAAGCTCAACACTAAGAAAAGAATAGGCTAGAAGTAAAAGCTTATTTTTTTGCCAATCCTTTTCACCTAATCCACTGTTTACATCAACTTAAATGTGAACAGCATCGAGCATTCACACCAGAATAATAAAAAAGTAAAACAATAACAAAAACATATCTACCATCTCAGTTCAATATTTCTGAATAATTTTAAACTTAACTTACCAAGGTTCTAATAGTTTTGGATTTTTCATTATTGTTTAGTTTTATTTAGTTTTGACTTTTTTTTCTCTAATTCCGTTTGTTTGAATTAGTTTTTAGAGCAGGTTTGATAGCTTTTATTAGTTGTTTTTTTCTGAAGGCTTAGTTTTAGTTTAGTTTAGTTTAGTTTAGTTTAGTTTAGTTTTAGTTTAGTTTAGTTTAGTTCTAGTATTCGTTTCAGTTTTTTCATATATTTTATCTTCCTCTCCATCCTATTCAAAGAAATTAGTGAGGTGCGGATCAGCGGACCCTGGACCCTTTATTTGGGGGTGGGGTTAGGGCGGCTCTGACTGAGCACACACACAAACACATGTACAGTACTGTGTATAAATTCCCTATAGCAGGTTGGGGGGGGGGGGGTAATGTAGGTGGGGGTGTGATCCATACACAACGTCACTTATGTGAAAACGAAACTGAAACTTTCCATCCTTTCACCGTTGGCCTCCTGACTTGTACACCTCTGTCCTACCGCTGATCTGAGACCAAATGTTCACACATTCTATACCATACCAACTCTGACAAAGACGAAAACGAAGGGAATTTTATCCATAATTTTTTCCGTTTTAGTTAGTTTTGTAAGCACACTATACAGTTTCAGTTATCGTTTTTGTCTTTTAATTATAGTTTTTATTTATTTCAGTTAACAAAAATATTTTTTCAATTCTAGTTTTCGTCATTTCATTAGTTTTCGTTAACAATAATAACCTCGGTTCTTACTTTATGTTTTTTTAAAATTTATCATATTTATCAATCATAATTTAATTGAACTTTTTTCACTGTTATTACTTTACTGGTCCGGCCCACTGGAGATCACATTGGGCTGAATGCGGCCCCTGAACTAAACTGAGTCTGACACTCCTGGAATCCAAAGTTGTTGTTAACACAAGCACATGCACATTCTGAACCCTTTAAAGGAGCCACTTGTGGCGGTTTGGGAACCCGATAAGGACTCCCTTGGGGGGCCTCACTTTGGATGGCTACTAGACACAGTCATTTGGGTGGAGAATCAAAGGCCGACCCAGGACTCACTGGAGGGATTAGAAGTCCCAGGTGTACGGGAGTGACTGGGGAACCCCCCCCCCCCCCTCCCCCAGACCCAAAGGCCACAGTCATTATGAAATGGATTAAGTGGTTTGAAGAAAGGATGGATTTCATGTTTGTGGCATTAAGCCCCAAGGCCCTGCATCCACTAAGAGGTTTTAACTTTAACTTTCAGTGTGTTCACACCAAACATTTAGACTAATCCAAAAATTATAACCTTCCAAAAATGTATGCCTTTGGAAAAACTACTGACCAGCTTTGAAGTTTAGAAACTCTGGGGTGTTGTGGTGCTGAGGACGGACACAAATGAAAACTGTAGAAATAATAACACTCACATTCCCCACCTGGTTGGTCCTAGGCATTCTCACCTGATTTGTTGTACCCCTTTCATATAAAACCAGATACTGCCCCAGATGGAGGTATTAGGATAGCTGTTATTAATTCAAAATGGATTCTGAATTCCAGGATTACATTCTCAAATACTCTTATACTGTTTCACATGTATTACATCGTTCAGAGATTATTTGTGAAACTTGATGCATGTTCATTTTCTAATACCATATGAGGTGGCTTTAGTGGAAGGATTTTAACCTGACAGAAAAGACTTTGTGTTCATCAAAACATCTGCAGCAAAGTTAAAGGTTATGGAGTTTATTTCTTCTCACTACCAACTGGTCACAGACTGACAGTCTGCTTAGTCCTGCGTTTACCCCTGGGCATCTGTATTTAATGATAAACCCAGGACGCTCCATTATGTGATGTCACAAAGATGTCCAGACAATGGCATGGTTGTGGTTTGGGTAGATCTAAGCATCAAAACAACTTAGTTAGGTTAAAAAAAGGGTCATAGAAGAGCTACAAGAGGGAAAAATACAGAGGAAAAAAGAAGAAAATACATAAAAGTATAAAACATGACATAAACTCTGCTCTCATGTGTCCACACACTTCCTTCCCAGTATATAAATACCATGATATATGTGTGTGTGTGTGTGTGTATATATATATATATATATATATATATATATATATATATATATATATATATTTATGTGTATATATATATATATATATATATATATATATATATATATATATATATATATATATATATATATATATATATATATATATCCTTTTTTTGTTTATCTGGCCCAATACAGAACAATCATGTGAGAATGTTAGAATGTCAGTGACTTATGTGCTTGGTTAGATTCAGATAAGGACTTTTTTAAACGTTTATACAGGTTCTCCCTTTGAGACGTGCAGTCTTATTTACAACAGACACCTGTTCTGAACAGACATCAAACATTTAGTTTAGGGTTATCCTCATCATCAAAGGACTTGGTGTGCAGTGTTGGTCAAATTACTTTAAGAAAAAGTAATTAGTTATAGTTACTAGTTACTTTTCCCAAAAAGTAATTGAATTAGTAACGGAATTACTCCTTCATAAATGTAATTAGTTACCAGGGAAAGTAATTATTGCGTTACTTTTTTGAAAAACCTTCAAATATGTAAAAGGAAACTGATTTTTGAGCGTGTTTCACAGTCAGTTTCATAGAGTAGAACAGCAGACACAGGGGTCAGGCTGGGGTCTACTGGGGTCCGGCTGGGGTCTACTGGGGTCAGGCTGGGGTCTACTGGGGTCAGGCTGGGGTCTACTGGGGCCAGGCTGGGGTCTACTGGGGCCGGGCTGGGGTCTACTGGGGTCGGGCTGGGGTCTACTGGGGTCGGGCTGGGGTCTACTGGGGCCGGGCTGGGGTCTACTGGGGCCGGGCTGGGGTCTACTGGGGTCAGGCTGGGGTCTACTGGGTCAGGCTGGGGTCTACTGGGGTCCGGCTGGGGTCTACTGGGGGTCTACTGGGGTCAGGCTGGGGTCTACTGGGGTCCGGCTGGGGTCTACTGGGGTCCGGCTGGGGTCTACTGGGGTCAGGCTGGGGTCTACTGGGGGTCTACTGGGGTCAGGCTGGGGTCTACTGGGGTCCAGCGGGGGATTACTCCTCCTCTAAATAAGATGATAACTCCTCCCCTAAATTAGCTGCACATGTAGTTGCGTTCAGGTACATGTGTTGTGCTGGAACAACTCAGACTCGTAGATGTCATCAGTCGTTCAGGTGAAGGGGGCGTGGCCAACTCAGACTCATGGACACACAGGTGAAGCATGAAGGCATTGTGGGTAATCTGAATAGAAGAACGACTGTAAACGAACGGCTCGCAACGAATCGGTTCTTATCGTTCACTGAAAAGAGCCGTTCAAAAGACTCGACTCGTCTGTGAACGTCACACCTCTGGTGCCTGGCTGAGCGAGTCAGGACAGATAACAGCTGTTAGATCTCAGTGCACAGTGACACACCATATTTCACTGACGGTAACGGTAACAGCGTTGGAACGTTTCAAATAGCCATTCATTAGATTACCTGTGACTGGAAAACAATAACAGCGTTAGTAACGCTGTTATTTTTAACGCTGTTATTCCCAACACTGTTGGTTTGACCTGTACCTGGTATTCTGTGCATTAAATGTATATGAGCGCAGGAAGGGGATGCTGAGGGTTCACATCCCAGCAGGAGTATTTGATGATCCAGTGGAGACAGAGGACGTGTTGGTTTGTTGAAGACATTAGGGATGTGAAGCCCCTCCACTGAGGCTGATTCCATACACATCTGGATACACTGACAGTGATATGGATACAGTGAAGCCCCCTGCCCATACGATGCAATACCATTCACCCTGTTCATGATGTGATCCCATTCATGAATGATTTGACAATGATTTGACTTTATATAATGTGGTTCTGTTCGATACGATTCATGATCCGATTCAAAATGATTCAACACAAAACAAAGAATGTACGAGCCCACATCTGGTTCCTAAACACCACCATGGTTCTTTTATCCTCTCTCTTTCCCTGTGAAGGATGGATTTGATACCTGACTGTTTTCTGTAAAACAAACAAACAAAGAAGATGCAGTTCCATCTGGTTCAGACAGAGGACGGTTTTATTGAAGAGCGCAGACCTCCGCCAAGGCAGACCTCCCCCGATCATCACCAAAATTAATAGTTTGATCCTTCTGCCGGTATCAACATTACCTGAAAATTTCATCCAAATCTGTCCACAACTTTTTGAGGTATCTTGCTAACAGACAAACAAACAAACAAACAAACAAACAAACAAACAAACCCTGATGAAAACATAACCTCCGCCGTTCCTTCATGGAGGTAAAAATGTTTTTTGTGTGTCTTCAGAGGTACGCTGAATATCTCCTCCCTCCATGTTTGCTGTTTACTAACTAGGGCTGTGTATCGGCAAGAATCTGGTGATATCATACAAATCACAGAACTAGGATCACGATACGATATATCATGATACTGTTAAATTTTTTTTTTTTTTTTTTTAAATGATAATTTCCTGGAAAAATTTTATTACAGCAGAAATCTGCACTAATATTAAACACATTATTATTTGATCCCAACAGGATGTAATGTTCTATCGCAAAATGTTCCTGTGTTCAAACTGAAATTCTGTTTTCCAGACATTCCAGTTTCAGATCCTGTTCAAATGTTCAGATTCTATTAGTTCACAACTAACATCAGAACAGGATTTGAGTTCATTCCCAACAAAAGAACGAACATCTTCCTCTCAGACAGTAAAACGTATTTTTAGGATGCTTCAAATAACCATTATTTAATAAAACAGTGTTAAATAATAATAAAGAAAATATTAATAATAAAGAAAACTAAAAAACAAAAACGAACATCCGCCATATCTGCATTTGAATAAATACCTAAAAATATAGATGCAGTACTTTTTAATATCAATACAGTATTGTGAAATGAAATATCACAATATATTGCAGAACCAATATTTTCCAACACCCCTACTACTAACTGCAGCTGCGCCCCCTGGTTCCCGTACGTTTTAACAACAAAATGCCAAAAGATAGTGATGGTGCATTCAAGTCGCCTTGAAATCACGGGTGCAGAGGAGATAAACTATGTGGTAATCCATGTAACCATAGGTTTTACTGATGCAGACACGCTAAGGAAGCCGACAGTTGTATCCGATGCACTCTGAAGCGACCGGTGTAGTCACATCACAAACGTCTGTGTCGGACCACCCATTCAGATCAGTGAACGAGTCCATCCCTACAATAGATGAGGTTCTAAGACGTCGCCGCTTCATACATTTGTCCAAATCGATTCCCTTTGATAGGGTTTTGTAAACTGTCATTAGGTGAATGTAGGTAATTTAGATATCTTTGATTCTTTACCTGCTCTTTTAATGAGTTTAATGAGTAAACAAACCTACATTACAGACAGAATTCTCTGCGCTCATGAATATTCCAGCAGGGTTAGGTACAGGGTTTGGAGATTCTCACAGATCTAACTGTTCTGATCAGCCAACCTCTCTCAACATCAGTCGCTCGTGGAACAAAAAGAAGACAAAGACAGAAATATAACTCGCAGCCATAGTTTCTGTCAGCCGAAGACATCGACTGTGTATGATGAAATGTTTGAGTGCATTTGTATTCTCTTTCTTAAATGCGCTGGTGCTTTTCATCATAGTTCCACAGAGTAAAAGACACCAGAGGAGACGCACTCAGACAAAAATCCCATCAAATTGCTTTTTTTTTTGTTTTGCTCATTCCAACGCATGTTCACATTTCAGCACAATTTCAAACAGTATCAAACAGTTTAAAAACAAATACAAACAAATGAGGGTTTTTTTTTTACAAAATACAGAGAGGAAAGGGCCTGGGGGGGGGGGGGGGGGGGGGCGTTCATAGTGGGGCTTTGCCACATATGTGCTGATAATATCTAGTTTAAATATGGACATGTGAATATATTATTACTATATTACTATATAGGACAATAGAGAATATTATTTGTATTTATATTATGGATGTATATGTGTTTTTGTTTGTTTTGGGGTTTTTTTTTTTTGTTTTTATTAATATCTGGTAGGATCAGTTGTAAATGGGTATTATCATATTAGTGTATATAGGAAAAAGGATGTGTGATATTATTATTATTATTATTATTATTATTATTATTATTATTATTATTATACAAAATAATAATTGCTGTATAGTGTTCATAAGGAATAGAAAAATTGGGGGTAGGAGTACATAAGTTTATACTTCTTCCTACTCCTTTTCGAGCACGTATAATTTCATTTCATTTGTTTTATTTATCTTATTATTATTATTATTATTTTATTTTTTTTTTTTTAATTTAGTTGTTTGTTTGCTTATCAGTCATTTATATACCAGTACTTATATTTTGTTGGTTGATTTTTGTTTTTAATTCACCGTCTACGTGTTCAAAATAAAGATTTCATTCATTCATTTCAGATGTTTTTGGAGGTAAAAAGGAGCACGAGGGAACTTGTCTGAACATAACATCTAATGATCTTTAGAAAACAGATATTATGCAAGGAACATTTGTGGGGAGCAGGAGCATGTGGCGGACGCTCACTGATTTCCTACTTACTCCAGTAAAAACCGTATATTTACTCTGAGATTTTAATGTCAGTTACAAGTGCTTTCAGATTATTGGAAGTGATACACTGACAGTCTGTTCTGCTTCATCGTTATTATCAGGAACACTTATTAACAGCTCTATTTAGTGCCACTTCAGCCTGTTTAGTCTGAAAAGTTCACAGTGTTCAAGTGAAAGCAAATCTTTACAGTAAATCTGCATTTATGTCTGAAGAAAAACGAGCCCATCACTATAAATCTCACCAATGATGATCCAACTATTGCACTACCAACATCCTGACTGAGGAAAGGGTTGCAATTTCTGCTGTTCCTAAAAAATATAGATGAGATTTTCTTCTAAACTGGAGACATCAAACTGAATTTAGTGTTTCGTAGAACTCAGCTCCTTCCAATAAATACCACACAGTATTAAATAGGTATTAAATCACAGGTGTTTGTGTCAGACTGCAGTGGAAGCTCAGCTCCCCCTAAAATGACTCCCATTAAATGCTCAAATCTGTTCAGTTGTTTCATTTCATTGACTCCAAATGTGTTGGAACACGTTCATCTCTCAGACCAGTTGGTTCAGAATCAGTTTGATCCCAGATCAGTGGACTGGATGTTGTTCACTTCTCCTCCATTCCCGTGTCTGTGTTTTCTCCTCCATCTCTGCTCAGTGCATTTGTCGTAGACGCTCAGCGTCCATGCACTTCAATGGGACTGAGTGGAACTGCTGGAAACTGACTCTAAACTGGACCAGCATTGGATAAATGACACCATGTTGTCCCGCCCCCAGATGCTCAGCGTCTCTGGGGGTGAACGGAGCTGTGGGCGGAGCTCTGCCGGGCTGGATGCTGAGCTTCCACGTGCTGATTGGAGGATGGGTCCAAAGGCTGAATCCCATTTGATTGACAGCTGTTTTCAGATCTGCTCCTTCACTGACACAGTTCAGTTTAATACCGTCACACATTCTGCTGTGAAATCACACAAACCAAATGAACTGTTCATTTACTGACCTGAAAGAAAACACAACCACTGGACTAACTTGTTTCAGTTTAACATAGTTTCAGCGTTTTCTTGTTTACTTGGTACGATAAGGTCACTGAGCATTTTCTTAAACAGGAACGGAGGACGAATTTATGTTGAAATAACTGGACCATTTTTTGATGCGTCAATGATCTTCCCCTGTCTGACAGACTAGCAGCTGACACTGGATTAAATAGGACGTTCTATTATCACTCAACACATCCAGAGTTGATATAAAACTACATACCATGTGGAAGTTCTGTTTTGAAGCCCAGTGTTTGTATTTTGGCTGTTGTCTTTGTATTTTATAGCTAGAAGTGACCATTTTTGGATAAACGTTGGAACTACTGAGGGGTGATGGTGATGGGCTGAGTACTAACATTATAAAATACTAGATTTAATTCAGTTTAATCTTACAAAACTATTTGTTTTCATTAAGACACAGTGTTAATAGAAAACGGTGTGTTTCGGTTATAACGGACTCTTAGCTTAGGTTTCCAGTTCTTTTTTTGTCAGGGTTTATAAATCCATATTATAGACTCAGGGTCAGATTTGTGTGACTGTGCCCAAAAAACATCTTCCAGTGAACTGTTTGCTCTTCCATGGTAACTACCAGTTACTGTTCAGCTCTTCTGTTTTTTTCTTTTCGTTTTTTGTTAAATAACCACACACTCTCCAACCCACCAGGAATGAGTCTGCGACCCACTTTTAGGTCACAACCCACCAGCTGAGAAAGCTGGATATAAACAATAATCTGAAGAAATATGGTGAAAATGAACTGTATGAAAATGTGCCTCTGGTGTGTAAAGACCTTGAGGCTTCTAACAGAATAAGTGTCAGAACAAAATGCATGTATTAGACTTGAAAAACATCATTTAGTTTTTGTAGTTTCTGTGTTTAGCATGTGGCTAAAACACAGCATGAACTACAGCGCTGTAAATATGGCTGAGATACTGTAGAACCTGAACCCAAATATGGGTCACTGGTGACCAGGTGAGGTTTGAATGGACCACACACATACACTTGTCCCTCACTAGAACGCACTTCACCTTTCGCGGCCTCACTGTTTCACAGATTTTTTTTAGTGCAATTTTGCATGTGTTTTTTTTACAGCGTATGAACGCGCATTGAGTTCTGCATCCTGATTGGCTAAGGGACTGTAGACCATTGTCAGTCACTCTCCTCCGTGCCGTGTCTCCTGTACAGTACAGAATTTGTCGCCAAATTTACATAAATGTTCAATCACTACCCATAACTATGTTCTTCACTCAGAAAAACACACCTGCACCGAGGCCTTCAGTGGAAAAGACGCTCCAGCGGAGCGGCGCTACGACGAAGAGGCACGACCAGAGGAACTGGGAAATACGACTGAGTCACTGTTAATAATTTCTTATGTGTCCAAACTTGTAGGTTGATCATTAAAATTAAATTTGTTATTTCTAAAAGCTATCATATTTATTTATAGGAAAATGTTTCTATTTTATTTCTCAAGCAAATGTTTGGGCCTGAAATAGGTGTTGATCTTTGGTTTCATTCTCTAATCCTGTACTTATTTTTTAAAATCTACGAAGGTTTGAACTTTGAGAGTGTTTAAACAAAAGACAAATGTAAGAAAATTCATGCCTGTCTGAGAAAAGTGTCTGAAGTGTGTGGTGAGGGCTGTTACAGCCTGAAAACAGAATAATTGTAAAAAATAAAGCTGACTACTTTGCGGATTCTGCCTATGGCGGCTTTTTTTTAGAACGTAACCCCTGCGATAAACGAGGGACCACTGTACCTATAAACTGTGGTGCTGATAAGGGGGGTAAACATGACAAATTCATGGGGCCCGGCATTTGTGGGGGGGCATCAACCAGTGGAGGGGGTCCAGTGGATACAGGCTAGAAGTTATGATGTATAACAGAGATGTAGAAGTCGGGAGTTGGACGTTGAAAGTTTGTTAAGTTTCAGTTTTGTTTCCACTCTAGTGTAAGTGACGTTTTGTATGGAACACACACACACACACACACTCCGACAGATCAACAAGATACTGAATTGTATGAAAGGGTCCACTACATTTACCTTTCCTGGGGTCCACATGTGGTAGCGGCGCCCCTGCCTGTAAAGCCTCTATTGTGTAACTCATAAGCCACAGGTGTCAAACATGCGTCCCGGGGCCCAAATCTGGCCCCTTCGCCAAAGGTTCCATTCCGGCCCTGCAGGATGAAAGTGCATAAATGAACCTGAACAGTCCAGGTTGAATAAATCCTTTTGGTTCAGGTTCCACATACAGACCAATGTGATCTACAGTCAAAAGAACAACACAATAACCCAGAAATAATGACAAACACACATTTACTGTGAAAAATTATGTGGAAAAATTTAGGTGAAAAAAATAAGATTACACTGAAAATATTTACATTTACAAAACTATTCTTTCACAATAAAATGTAAATATTTACATAAATAAAAACAAAGATGAACAACCTGAAATGTGTAATTGTAACAATATTCTGCCTGTTCCTAAATGTTTGGTGCATTTATGGATCCACTGGGATCTGCAGTTGTGTTCATAATAACAGATGGAATATTGGAGAAACTGTTCAACTTTTAGTTCAAACTCCAACATTTGAACAATATTCTGCCTGTTCCCAAATGTTTATGGAACACTGTGTGTAAATGTACATGTAGAAATAATAAGTTGAGGCATGATATTGCTAAAATTGCACTAATTTTTCTGATGAAATTTCTGTTTTTTTATGTTATTCACATCTTTTTTTGTAAAATGTAAATATTTTCATAATTTAATTGGGTTTTTTTTGTACTAAAACAAAATGAAAAACTTGGATGTGTCATTATTTATAGGTTATTCAGTCATTATTTTACTGGTTGGGCCCACTCGAGATCAAAGTGGGCTGAATATGGAACTGAACCAGAGTGAGTTTGACAGGCCTGTCACAGCCCATGTACAGTATTTATCAGCCAATTACAGCAGCTCTACCCTCTGTTGTTTGTCGAACACTTTGTGCCTGACAGTGGCCTACAGTCAGCGGTGGTTTCTGTTCATGTGCATTATGTGCGCCTGAAGGGGGCAGTGCAACACCCCCCCACCACCACCACCACCAGCAAAGCCCAAACCCTAGCCCAACAAAACAATTACTATGTGAAATAGTTTTTACCCCCCAGCCAACTTTTGGCTGAAGGGCTTTTGTAATCCTTTTTTCATCTGTCTGTCCATTCAACGACGTAATTGCATCATCTGAAGAATGCATTCAGATATCTGCACCTAATTTATTCTGTGGATGCACCTTCCCATGGAGCAGAAGAAGAGTGAAAATAACTGGCCTGACCTACTTTTCCAAGGTGAACTGTTGTGAAATGGAGACATGACCCCTCCGTTGGGGTGATATGTTAGCTTGAACCAGCCTTGTACAGCTATGATATCTGAGTACTGTTAAATATTAATATGGATGGAATAAGTTTTACACAAAGACAATCTAATCTAAATTATAAGGCAGGAACTTTCAACAGAATCTTACACTATATTTGGCCGAGGGGGATTATTTATTTATTTATTTATTTATTTATTAGGGACAGTGCATATTAATGAGCATCTACAACTATTACAGCTGTAAATATGCCAGACTGTAGCAGCAGTGCTCATTTCCATCTGTAGTCCCTAAGGCAGGTGACAAAAGTGTGCAGCATGTTGTGTATTGTTGTGTAAAGTAGTGTTTCTGTATTCTACTAACGGTAGCACCAGCCCCACTGTCCCCGAAATAATGTGGGGGGGCAGCAAGGGACCTGAAAAAAAAAAAATTTGCTGGGAGGTGGGGGCAAAGGGGTGTCTCGCACAGGGTGCCATTCAAGCTAGCACCCACACTACCTACAACAGTGTTTTTCAACCTTGGGGTCGGGATCCCACGTGGGGTCGCGTGGAATTCAAATAAGGGTCGCCTGAAATTTCTAGTAATGGACACAAAAAAACAAAAAACACGAATAAAAAATCTATGGTGAATTGAGAAAGACATCTACAATCCATAACAGACATGACAAACTGTGGTTGTGAAACTGCAGCACTGTGGTTCTGTTTGTGTCACATGTTCACTGTGGTCAGTTTCAGATGCTGCAGCTCTTTCATAATTCATAGTTTCAGTTCTTGTTCGTTCAGTATTAATTGTCCTCCTTGTAAATCCCAGCTGGACTGACTGGACAGATCCTGACCCTTTGTGCAGTAATCTACACCTGGATTTACTGCCTCTGTCCACAATAATAGACATTATATAGACTAAATGTCCTCTAACATTGATGTTTATTTGCAACATAGTATAGCAGACTATTACATGATCAAAAACAAATTAATTTTAGCAAAAAAACCCAAAAATCTCTGTTTTGAATGTGTGGGGTCACCAGAAATTTGTGATGTTAAAATGGAGTCACGAGCCAGAAATGGTTGGGAACCACTGGCCTACAAAAGAGGAATAATTTGTCCAAAAAAAAAAAAAAATCCAGCTTTGATTGAGCTGAGATATAGGCCAAGCTAGAAATGTTTTGCTTCTTTGGAGGATAACTCAGATTGGCTTTGTCTGGAACATCCAACAGTCCTTCAACATGTGAGGGATCCTGGGATGGTCTGAGCAGATGTTTGCAGTTCCAGTGAGGCAGAAGGCTTTGGTCTGAGGTCCTGAGCCCCCACCACCACCACCACCAACACCACCACCATACACACAACACACCAAGTAATTCCACTTGAGAAGCAGCTCATACACTGATAACATGGGAGATTGATTACTGAACAGAGCTGGTCCCACTCTACAGCAGGACGCATGTTTCCAGCTGATGGCTTTAACCTCAGTGTCAACGGAGAGTGTGTGATGGAGAGGGAGAGTGAAACAGAGACAGGGAACCAGAAGAAAAGCACCACTGTACACTGTAAAAAAAAACAAAAAAAACACTATTATTCTGGCAGCAGGAGTGCCGAAAAAATACTGTTAAATAACGGAAAATAACCATCTCATAAAAATACAGTAATTTTCCATTATTAAAATACAGTTTTTTGCCCTAACTTTACATGAGATTGTGCATATTTTTTGACTTTTTAATGTTTAATAAAGAATATTTTCATGTATTAAAACAATCCAATTCCCTATAAATAAATATATAAATACTTTTCAGTGAGACTCAGTTGTCCAATCCACTGATAAAAACTGTATTTGGACAGTTTATCAGTGCTTATACATGTTCTACATTCACAAAAATACATTTATTCAACATTTTTGTTGTGAAACCTCCTGTAATTACACAAGATATTTGTCAATTAACAAACAAGTCTGGTTCAACTGACAGAACAAATACTTCTGTTACGGTTAACTGTCAGTAATTTTATCTGGTTTTATTTATTTATTTATTTTACAGTATTAAACTTTAAATTAACAGTTTAATCTCATAAATAGAAAAGAAATATTTGTGAAATTATGATATATTTGCAAATGTATTTTAACTGTATTTTTCTGGGAAAAAAGAAAAAAAAATTATTTTAAAAAATTTAAATTTTATGATTATTCACAGTTACAGTTTTTTTCCTGTTATTTTCCATTTGACATGTAAAATCACAGTCTGTTTTGGTCATTTCATTGATATTTTCCTGTATCTTAAAAATACAGGAAAAATCTGTAAAATAAACAGCAAAAATTCTGTTAAATTACAGATTTTTTTTACAGTGTGGCCGCTCAGTGACCACTGGAACATGACTGGGATCATCACCAGTTTAGTGGTTTTACTCTGGAAGCTCTTGACGGATCCTCTGAAGCCATTCTAAAATGTGCATCATGTGTTTTGTAAAAGGCTGAAAGCTGTGATTAAATTTGTTCATTATTGTCACTCTGTGATACTCCATTAGTGCTGCACTGTAAAAAAAAAAAAAATAGTATTATTCCGGCGGCTGGGGCACCAAAAAAATACTGTAAAATAACGGAAAATAACCATCTCATAAAAATACGGTAATTATCCATAATTAAATTACAGTTTATCAGTGCTTATACATGTTAAACATTCACAAAAATTCATTTATTCAACATTTTTGTTGTGAAACCTCCTGTAATTACACAAGATATTTGTCAATTAACAAACAAGTCTGGTTAAATGTCTCAGTAGCTTTTGGCCTTAATGTTTATGTGTTTATGTGTTTATGTGTTTATGTTTCTAATGTGGATCTACGCAGCAGGTGACTGCAACAACCTCCTGACTTCATGGAGTCACCCCCCACACACACACACACACACACACATGTTTTACTTCGATTTATACACACTAAGAAATATCTGAATCTAATGGTCCATAATGGATTGTGCTTTCCAGGGGGAATCCTGGTTGTTTGTTTTTCAGAACATCTGTCCTTCTTCTGGCATCTGCTACAACACAGAGCAGATATTGTTCATTTTGACCCCAGATCCTGGGGTTTATCACCCAATCTATCTTGCGGCTGCTTTGGAGCTGAGCCGCAGAATGATGCTGTGGACAAGTAGCTGTTGGCAGAAGGAGTAAACTCCGCAGGCTGGCAGATATATCACTGCCTTGACCTTGTGCTGCAGCAAATCATTGGAGTGGAGGTTGCACAGGTGACACCAGATATTTCATTCTGACAAGAGGTCATTAGATTTATTGTTCACCGAACTATTCACATCTCATCTAACATGGGGAGGAAAACCCCACTTTCACTACCACAACCACACCCTGGTTCATTCACGTCTCATCCGTTTACACTGTAAAAAAAAAAAAAAAAAATCTGGAGTTTAACAATTTTCACTGTTTATTTTACAGATTTTTTCTGTATTTTTAAGATACAGGAAAATATCAATGAAATGACCAAAACAGACTGTGATTTTACATGTCAAATGGAAAATAACAGGAAAAAACTGTAACTGTGAATAACCAAAAAAGTTCAATTTTTTAAAATAATTTTTTTCTTTTTTCACAGAAAAATACAGTTAAAATACATTTGCAAATGTATCGTTATTTCACAAATATTTCTTTTCTATTTATGAGATTAAACTGTAATTTAAAGTTTAATACTGTTTAAAAAAAAAAAAAAAAAAGTGATAAAATTACTGACAATT